>NC_043001.1:70683289-70708289 GCF_006345805.1 Octopus sinensis
CCTGCCATACAAGCACCAACAATTTGACCTCTTTGTAAGTCCGATAGCTCTGTCATTTTCATGAATTTTAATTACCTTTCCCTGACGATATCTGAAAAGAAGCAGCAATTTTAACAAAGCATATTAAGCAACACTAATAATAAATCAAAAAACATAAAAATAAACAAGCTTTTGACGCTTTTATAGATATTTCAAAATTATGATGCTATGGTGCTAGGTACTTCCATTATTTTTCTAACCCGTGTATGTGTATATGCGTATATATGTGTATATATGTGCGCACGTTTGTGTATATATACATGCATGCATGTATATATTCATACATAAACCGAGGTACTACTGTATTAAATGAATATGAGAAAGACGGGATATAACGTACGATTTATCTGTGATTAGAGTTGTTCCAAAAACCGAGTTTCTACTGCATATATATATATGTATATATATATATATATATATATATATATATATATATATATATATATATATAATGTATATATATATATGACAAGCAATAAATAATGGTCATTACATATTTATACACACACATACACACACAGTTTGTGCCTATTTCCTTTGCTCTCCTCTTGTTTGTAGAAGTGACTGATATTTTATATTTCTAAATATTTGTAGGTGTCAGAAATGTCAATTTGAAACGACTGTTTACATGTCACTCGTATACTTCGTGATAAATATTTGTTGCAAGAAATCTATGAAGCACATTCCTGAAGAAGAAATTGATTAAAATATATTTCTGTAGATGTTAATGTCTGGGTGAAGTGTACAGGATCTTACCATCCGTGGCCCTTTTTCAAAATCATTGAACTAGGTTTGAAAAATGCGGGCAAGTTATCTGCAAAAGATAAATTTTGTCAGAAGGGCTACAAGTTACATTCTTTTCACGGTATCGAACGTCTGTCAGTTTCAACTTTGATTTCCTTACTCCTTCGTTTGTCTGATTCCGCTGTCTCCTACGGCTTTGTTCTGTCATATCACTTATTGACCATGTAGAGTTTTTTTTTCTTTCTGGCAAGTATCTTAGTATGTCAATCTTTCTTACCCATTTTTAGGTTAGGTTTTAATTTTGTAACCCATCTTATCAACATTTTCCTTCTTCAGTACTCCAGACATGTGTGGTTTTTAATAAAAGAAACAAAAAACATAGGCAGAGGTTTTACTGTCTCCTATTTTATGTTCATTATTACCATTAGGGAATTTTTGTCATCTCAGTGTATGTAAGTTATGATACATTTCTTACTTCAGAAGACCCACCCACTTCACCTAATGTCTTGCAATCTTAGTAACTGTAATCCTTTGTTATGGAATTGCAGTTGATATATTTTGAATGCAATTACCTTGTTTCCTTGTTTATTCCAGCTTCCAGACGAAATTATTACAAATATAAGTTGTTTCTAAATCATATTCATGGTGAATACTTGATCTACTATTCCCGTGTCTCGAGGGAAATTTCAGTTATAGTAAAGATGATGATTTATATGAATGGAATATTGTAGCATATAATTAGAAAGTTTTAAGTGGAAGACCTTCTTGGCTGTATTCAGCAGCAAGATAATCTTTCAACCGATAGTTAACGGGATTCCAGTCGTACCAGACAGTACACGTTTGTTTTCTCTCTCATAGTACGTTTTAGTCTCTTCGAATTGCACAGCATCACTTACCAGGAAGTTACAATTAGTTTTATTGTTGCATCAGTTGCATCCACTGAGCACGAATATTATTTCTGTCATTGGATTTAAGATGTATAATATGTTATATAAACTAACATTTTACATACTCTTATCTCTTAAATTTTAAATAAAATTTCATTTCCATTGTCTATCTTTAATCCTAATCCATCGCATCATATTGACTCTAACAATTCTGATTTCCTACAACCTTTTCATGTTATTGCTATTATATATCTAAGTTCACAAATGTTAACTCTTTTCTATTATCATACATATTTGCATTAACTAAATGAATTCATTTCCTTCGATAACAACATATTTTCCTCTAATTATCATTAATTTTTTTTCTTTTTTGCACAATAGGTTCTCAGTCACATTCATTTATAACTAACATAAGGAATTATTTATTATCTTAGTTTCTACCATTAGTACCTTATTACATCTACTAATTTAATCAGCCAACCGGCGTAATAGGCTGAACTGGTTACAACACCCAAGATACCTACCCTCGTGGTATTCAGGCAGGTTACAATGCAGACAGTAGTACAGAAGACGGTTATACACGTGTTATGATCCGGATGAAGTCAGGCTCCCTTAGAGTGTAAGTAATTAAAGGCCGAAAATCTTGCATGATAGTCCTTCTCTGACGGCCTTTTCATGTTCAGCTCTCTACACAGTTTCTTACAAAATTTCTTGTACAAATCAATGTTCAAACTTACTTCATTCGTTATTTAATTATATTTTCCCTACAGTGAAACAATTCAAGCCTACTCTTCAAGATTTTTACTACAAATCATATCAAACTTACTGACTAAGCAAAGAAAATGTATATTTTCCACTCAGTAAATTCAGTATTTTTTAATAAGTTTTAATTGATTTTAAAATTAAGTTTATTCTGTAATGTTATAAAACTACTTCATTTTAATTTTCATTTTTCATTAAAATAGAAATTTTTAAAATTAAGGTAATTTTACAATTTTACGATATTTTCTAATCAATATTTAAAAATTTAGCCAAATAGAATAAACAGCTTAAAACATTTCTTAATAATACAATATCTAATTCCTTATTTTTCAAAATTATAAATAAAGGAAAATTAGGCGCAGGAGTGGCTGTGTGGTAAGTAGCTTGCTAACCAACCACATGGTTGATCTTGGGCAAGTGTCTTCTGCTATAGCCCCGGGCCGACCAATGCCTTGTGAGTGGATTTGGTAGTCGTAAACTGTGTTTACGTCCCTGTCACTTAGCGGTTCGACAAAAGAGACTGATAGAATAAGTACTGGGCTTACAAAGAATAAGTTCCGGGGTCGATTTGCTCGACTAAAGGCGGTGCTCCAGCTTGGCCGCAGTCAAGTGACTGAAATAAGTAAAAGAGTAAAAGAGAGTAAGTCATTATTTTCAAACATTTACCAAGCTAATGCGGCGCCCTAGGACAATCGTTAGCACTGAGAAATATGCTCAGTGACATTTACGTCCGTTGTTACCTTCTAAGTTCAAATTCTGCTGAGATCCATTTTGCTTTGCATCATCTTGGTGTCGATAAAATAAGTACCAGTTGAACACTGGGGTCAATTTAATCGACTCTGGCCCATTCCCAAACCCGTTGGTTTTGTGGCAAATTTTTTTCAAATCAATATTTAGCATAAACATTGATTCTAAAGGAAAATTATCGGATCTCTTCCTTCTGACCGACAGGTTTACAAAATAACTTTTTGTAACTAAGCACTTTCAAAATTCGTATACTTGTAGAATGTGTCATATAAAATATCTTTCACCAAATATTTCGCGAAACCTAAATTGTTCCCATTCCTAAAAACTTATTTGCGACAATACTTCGTTTTATATATATATATATATATATATATATATATATATATATATTGATGAAACGGTAAGATAACAAAAGAAAGAAAGAGACCTCAATATTATGTAAATAGAGGAAATTTATCTATACAATATGTTACATTACTCGGTAGTCAAGATAAAACTCTGAGTTTCAGATGCCGAAGTGGAAATCCACAACACCATCTCTTCGGTTATCTGGCTATTTGAAAACGTTATGAAAAAATACCGTTAAATAAAGGGAAATTACTCTGTTATAACTCTGCTTGCCTGCGTACTTATACATCGCTCGCATTTTTCGTCATAAAAATTATGTAAAAATTATATAAAAATACATAAAAAATATATAAAAATATATAAAAATATATAAATTCTTCTTGGGACATAACATAGAAAGCATGTTCTATCTGTTTTCTTTAGGGGACCAAAAACGTAACAGAAATTTAGTCACATGTGGGCATGATCCGAAAAGCTCTGTCCTTGTATTTAGACTTTCCAGATAAGCCATCTCTCCATGTCGCATAGACCGCACCTTCTGCTGCCGTTAGTATAGGGCTTACATCTGGCCAAAATCTTCCATTGTATGTTATAATCGACACCTTTTTCTCTTAAAGACCAAATATGATTAGATAATTGTGTCGCTTTTCTTTTGTTCCAGTGCCTAAAGCTCAAAGTGTGGTTATTGAACCTGGCCTTGAAATTACCCTCTGTAAGGCCCACGTATTTCTTCGTCGAAACGGTGTCTTTAGTGGTTATAGAGTTTACGGTAGCTTCATATATGATGGTCTTGGACATGCAAGCTCCATTTAGCGGGCACAATTCTTTATTCCTGAATGAACAGCTGTTTTCTTCTTGTGTTTTTTGTATGTTATGTTTGATTATGTTTTTAAAATTGGTAGTTGAACTAAAACTAATTTTTAAATTGTGTCTATTGAAGAGTTTCCTATAAGTATGGTTAACTGGAAAATGTCTATCTATCAGTGCTAGGAAATATTTACCTATATTGAAGGCCACCTCGGGTGAGTAAGGGGGCGTAAACCAGATGGCCTTCCTATTTCTATTATTCCTTTTCCTTACTGTTGGGCTACTGATAGGTGTATATTTTATGTTATCGCTAAAACCACTATCTTTTAAAGCCTTATTATAAACTGGGGCAACGCTATTGAAGATGTCCTCATCAGATGAGAGGCTAGAAATCCTCTTACTAATATTTTAAACTAAATTTTTGAATACTATAGGGGGATGGCATGAACCTACATTAATATAACTTAGTCTATCATTGGGATTCCTGTAAGGCTTATAAATATTCTTATTAAGATCTAAGGAAACGTCTAAGAAATTGACAACCGTCAGGGTAGTATCATTAGTTATACTAAGTCCGAAGTGTTTCATTAACTGGATAATATCCTTCCTAAAACGATCTTGTGCTGGTCCATTTGTATTAGCTGTTAAGACGAGGGCATCATCTTTGTAGATGGAGAAATGTACGTTAGGGAATGTCTTACCTAAGGTATCTAGGAGATACCTGCAGATGCCTGCCCCATGATATGAACCCATGATCACATCGAAAGCGCCCTCTGTGTCGGTGTTTTTTACCCACTTTGTGTTCTCACTGAAAAGTAATGTCTTTCTAGCATGGAAGATTATGTCCTTATCATTGGTACTAATTTCTATGAAGTCACTAGCGAAGATGAGGGTTTTATCTAGCAGTTCTTTAGAGACAGAGGCATATATATACATATAAATCAATAAATGGTGGGGTTGTGTTGACCACACGTGGAGAAATGATAGGCAAAGAAAAATTATAAAAAGGCAGAATGCTAAATTGAAGGTAAATTTTAATGGAAATGTGTGTATAGAAAATTAAAAAAAATTTTTTTAATATTAACTCTAACCGGTTTTCGTATCAATGGGACTTCTCAAGAATTTTTTTTATAAATGAGGAGGGGCAAAAAGAAAATGACATTGTTTATATATATAAATATGTATGTATGTATGTATGTATATATATATATATATATATATATATATATATATATATATATTATATATATATATATATATATATATATATATATATGTATATGTATATAAGAGAATTGGAAAAGATTCCTGGACGACTGTTTTAAACTCTGGAATGAAAACACAGATAAACTCTTAAAATTCAAAACCTACTGAACAGCATCAACCCAAATATACAGTTCACTATGGAGTACAACTAAAAGGAGCTTCCATACTTAGATATACTGATTTAAAAAATTAGCCTAAAAATAGAAACAGATATATTTTACAAAATAACAGACGCCAAACAATACCTACTTTTTGATTCATGCCACCCAAGACACACTAAAACAAACATCCTTTCAACCTTGCAAGAAGGATATGCACAATAGTGTCAGAACAAAATACCAGGAACTTTAGACTACAAGAACTCAAAACACCCTAATTGACAGACACTACCCAGTTCAACTCATAGAGGATGGGATCAGACGTGCAACAGAAATCGACATAGAAACTTTGAGAAAAGTTCAACACAACAAGACACCTTCCCCGAAAATACTGCCTTACATATCCACATACAACCCCAGAAACAAAGAAGCTTTCACCATCATCACCCAGAATTTACCAATACTTCATAAGGACCCCAAATTAAAGGAAATTCTAAACATACATAAAATCATAAAAAAGCTACAAACAACTTAAATCACTTAAAAAGATTCTCACAAAGGCAAAATTATTTTCTGAAATTACGGATGCAAAAGTAAAAAAAATGTGGTAGACCAAACTGTGCAACATGCCCAAACCTTCTAGAAGGATCAGAATTCCTTTTCAAAGAGGAACAAAAATTCAAGATCAGATCTAATTTTACTTGTGCTTCTGAAAATATAATTTATGTCATAAGATGCTCGGGCTGCCACGAAAACTACGTAGGGTCCACAGAACTATCACTCAGACGCAGATGCACTCTGCATTGACAACAGATTGCATTCCCAGAATACAGAATGTTACCCTTTAGTGAGCATATTGAGAAATACGCAATGCAACTACAAACACAATTTTTAATCTTTCCATTCTATCAATGTGCTATTGAAACACCAACACAAATTAGACTAAACAAGGAAACATTCTTCATTGAAAAATATAAGCCTGAACTTACCCATTCTAACATTCTTATACAGAGAAGCTCATCTCATTAAAAAAAAGCGATTATCTCCCTTATACCGGAAGAAATCCCTTATTACCTCCACTACCTGGAACTCTTCTTTGCACTTAATAACGAAGACATGACACGATGTAGGTAAAGAAATTTAAGAAATTTCAAAAGTTTACACGAAACCGGTTATTTCTCCAAAAACTATGTTACTATACACAAAATTTTCTAACATAATGACTTAAATATATTCTTTAACCTTATAAAACAAGCCTTCTGTAGTTTTTTCACTCTTTATTTTTTTTTATATATTTATATATTTATATATATATATATATATTCATATATATATATATATATATATATATATATATATATTATATATATATATATATATATATATATATATATGAACTAACTCTAAAATCGGGTCCGATATGGTAATAACCGGATTTTTTAGAAATTTCTATCAGCTTCTTTCGAAATACGTGCTGTTGCTGATAAATTACATGGTTATTGACGTTGCCTATTTTCGGCATATTTTGGCATTTGAACATTTTTTACCAATAGTTTTACAAAGCCCTAAAATGGAAAGCATACTAAACAAATATTGCATAAAAAAACAGTAGACGACAAGACAACAACCCAAAGAAACATCTAACAAAAGCGAAATTCTCATCAGAAACTAAAACTGAATTCTTTGTAAAAGGGTGCGGAGATGGTAGATGTGGGATCTGCAGTAACCCCACCTACAAAATATATGATATATGATATGCTATATGATGTATAAAAACATATAATATACAAATATATATCTGTAAATATAAAACCATCAGAATTTCTGAGTCTCATTTATTCAAATATAGAATACCTGTACAATATCTCCAAACTTTCTAAAATATATATATATATATATATATATATATACGTATATATACTGCCATACACGTCCACGCTTCAGCCTGAAATCATAGATACGCCTCATATGCCCCACCAAATCCGACCTGGGAAGAGTAAGTAAAAATATTTTGGACAAAATAATACCAATCGTCAAGTAGAGATTAATGGTCAACTTATGGTCCTGTACAGGTGAAGTTATTACATGTTTCAATCTCTTAAACAACAAAAACTTTTATTCTTTCCTACAAGTCGACATAAATAATTACTATCCTTCTATTTCTCACGAACATCTTAATCAGAGATGACGCGTTGCTAGTTCCCAAGAGCGTAAATAAATCATCTTTAGAACGAACTAGAAAATATCTACACAAATTCTTCTCCAGCTTAAACATGCCTATTACGTTTGAAAATTCTCACAAAACTACTAACTTTTTAGATGTAACTCTAAACTTAGAAACCTCCCAATACTCTTCTTATCACAAACCTAACCAATACCTTAAATACCTAAACATTCATTCCAATCACCACTAATCCACCTTCGATAACATTGTCAGGGGTATTTCTATATGTATATCTGGCCTCTCTTCCACTGAGGAAATTTTCAATAACCACGCACCATATTACAACCAAGCGCTCTCTGCCAGCTGCTTCTCCCAACAAATAAAATACAGCCCTAATACCACGCTCAAACAACATATATCAATTCGCAACGACACACCAACCATCAGAATCACAACAGACCACATATACACTTTGATAGAACCAGGAGGATCTCGCATTAAGGCAACCTACACCCCACACGCACACATATAACACTAGGTCAAAAGCTAAAACAGCTAACAAAAACGCAACTCTATTCTCCAAAAATATAGATAGCACTACTCCTAAACACCCAAATAAAAGTGGCGGATGCTCTATTCTATGGTATACACTCTCTTATATTGGACTCTAACGTCCCTCGACAACATAAATACTGAAGCTATTCTATCCCACCACACCCAACTTTTAAACTATCATAGCAGTCTCTATTAAACAAAAACTTCCTCTCTACTATCAAAACTCACATTATAGCAACTCTAAATACACGAACACTCAACATGTACACAGCTTCAGCATTGAAACTCATACCACAAACACAACCATAACCCAAATCATCTTGCTAGCACTATCCGGAATACTACTACAACTTCCATCACCCCTACAGATATAATAATTAACAACAGCGATTGCAATAATAACAATAATAGTAATAATAACATTAATAATACTAATAACTTAGACCTTTCTACCCGCTTCTCTAACCTCTCCTCTGACAGTATTGTCACCTCCATTCCCCAAAATAGCCCCCAAAATCACCCACTTGTAACTGCCGTCCTGGATCTATCTGCCCTCTACAAACACATTGTAGAAGATCTAATGTCATTTATAAATGCACCGTCCTCAACACATTACACAATTCTACAGACATATATATAGGGTCAACCATAAATTTTAAACATCGATATGCCGCTCATTTGAATTCTTTTCGATACGAGAAACTCAGTAAATCCACAACACTCACCAGTCACACACGTCATCTAAAAAATAGAAATATTCTCTACACTCTGTCATGGACCATAATAGATTCAGGGCTTCCATATCAAGGTCAGCGCTTAGCCTGTAAATTATGCTTGAAAGAAGCATTTGACATATTAAAGCACAACTCCTCAACACTACTTAACAAATATAATGAGGTAGTAGTATTAATATGTCTATATATATGTGTGTGCGTGTATACGTATACCTATTCGCAAATATACATACTTTCCTCCGTTTCCTACCTGCCACTAACCTATCACGCACGTCTATTTATAGTAATTTGACATCCTTGTACTCTTCCCTCCACCTCAAATTTTACTACTAAAACTACGACTCACTTATCTTTCCTATACCTTTTCTCTATCTATTCCTAAATGCAGCTCTGTCATATCACCCCTACTCACATATCTCACATTCTTTTACTCCTCTCTTCTCATCTCTTCCCCTCCCTCCCCCACTTCTCACTTCCTTCACCCTTTCTTCATTTGTTTTTACTCTTTGCTTTTATCTCTCTCCCTTTTTTCACTATTTGCTTTTGTATCTCTCCATTTTTCTATTTTTCTCTCTTTCTTCCTCTCATTCTGTCTTCCTGTTTTAGATCTGACCTTTCTCCTCGTTCTAATCATACACATCCCTCCTTCTTCCATCTATATTACAAATACATTCTCAAATTATTCATTCACGCCACAAAGACCTTTTGAACGAGCAACACTGATTCCACGGATCCATACATTGAAATGACTAAATATGAACTACTATTGGAACTTACACTTATTGGAACGTACAGGAAGTTGTTTTTTTTACACTTCAATACACCATTTTCCTAGAATAATGGAACTACAATTACAATATCTTTATATATTTTATTTCTACTTCCATTCTCTTAATTCTCTCTATATTCCCTAACTTTTCCACAATAATTCGAACTTAAATATTTTCTCACTTCGTCTCATGAAGGGATAGTCATAATATCCCAGAAACAGCTGTAAGACTATTTCATTATAAATGTCCCGAAAACTCCTCACAGCCTTGGATATGTTATCTCATTCGGTCAAATATATATATATATATACACACACACACACATATATATATATATTATATATATATATATATATATATATATATATATATATATGTGTGTGTGTGTGTGGTGTGTGTGTGTGTGTGTGTGTGTGTGTGTGGTGTGTGTGTATATATATATATATATCAATTATGCATTGATATAAGTTGTTCAATAAAGCCCGAAACATATGCACCGCAGAATCATTTACGCCTTGTTTTTCTTTTGATGCATATATCCTATCACCTATACCACTAGCTGACATATACAGGTGCTTACAGTTATCAAGTATTCACCCTGAATTTTTTGTATATATATATATATACATACATATATACATGTATACATATATATATATATATATATGTGTGTGTGTTGTGTGTGTGTGTGTGTGTGTGTGTGTGTGTGTGTGTGTGTGTGTATGTGTATGTGTGTGTGTGCGAGGAAAAGAAACATTAGATTTTCAATACTAAATTGGGAGGGAGGTAGTCTATAGTGTATATATATATATATATGAGATTTTGTTGATGCCAAAAGGACAGTGCATTCTCTCTTATAATGAGATTTATTCAACATCATCAACATGCGCTATTGAAGTGTGAGATTGGCAGTATAATAAGAAGGTTTTTCTTTAATACTATAATTTATAATCATATTGAGAATTGTAATTATTTTTGTTATTAGATGCAGAAATATATTCAAAAGTTAACGAGTATAGAGAAAAATGTACTTGTACATAAAGTAGTTTAGATTAAAGAATAACTAGAGTAGGAGATATCTACTTATGATACATCAAAAGCCACAAGACATTTCTTGTGTCTAAAGGACTGCCTTCTTATAATTACATTATCAAATCCTTCAATTATAGATTATGCATGGATGTGGTGTTATGTGGTAAAAAATAATAGTGATTTAAGGTAATCATTGTTTCAGGGTAGTAAAAACATTCTATAGTTATATTGCTAACGTGGTGAAATTAAACATATAACCAACATGTGTGTGTGGCAGGGGTGTTATTGGTGGATGGGTGTTTGTTTGGGTTACCTATAGACAGATAGGTAGATAGAGATATTGATATATATCTAAATTATATATGAACACATATGTGTGTGTGTGCGTGTGCGTGCATACATATATATATATATATTTATATAGACACGCATATCTATCCATGAATCTGTATGTATCTCTGCTTATGCCCATATATATATACATATATATATATACACATACATACATTGTATGTATATGTATAATTACGTTGTACTTGTGCACAATAACATTATTCGATATTGTTGTTGAATAATGTAACATCCATTCTTTCTCAATGATTTTAGCCTCATAACGGGGGAATTGTTTTCCCTTTCTATTCAGATGATATATTCAGATAATAGCGTCAGAACACAATAAATATATCCACAAAAAATGTTGTTTGCTATTTGATTGTCTATAAAAATAAATTATTGTCGAAACGTCATAAAAGATGCATCTCCCGGCTTATATTATAGTATTGCTTATAACAAAGATAAAGTAGGACAGTTTACAATGGTTGAAATATATTCTTTAATTAATAATATTTGGAAAAAAGGCGCGAGCTGGCAGAAACATTATCACACCGGCCAAAATGATTAGCGGTATTTCGTCTGTCTTCGTGTTCTGAGTTCAAATTCTGAGGACAGCTGATATCTTGAGTATTTAGGCCGTGGTGCACAAGCACCGATTACGTTGGACGGGCCACCTTATTAGCATGACGGATAGAAAGATACCTAAACAGATGCTATATGGGGAACTTGTTAATGGAAAGAGACCCCGGCAGAAACCAAGGCTGTGATTTAAACACTGTGTCAAATCCTCATTAAAGGCCTGTGATATACAGGAGACTGACAGGGAGAGCAATGCCTGTCACCGCCATAGATGGAAGAAGCAGGTTAAGGAGGGGGCCGACACCTTTGAAGGAGCACATATTCTGAATGAAGAATTTAAGCGTGCGGCTCGAAAGCTCACTGCTGGTGATGTGAATGGGTAAAGCTTGGTCTGCAACGTTTCCTGTCGTGTATGCTTGTAAAGAGCAGGTCCTATTAACCACAAACGGAACCGCAAATGCAAAATATAAGTTGGTTCTAGAAGGTCGTTGCTAACCTTCAGGTCACGGTCAGCAACGGTCTTCCTCGGTCACGTGTGGAGGGCCATCATATATATATATATTTGTATGTATGTATGTATGTATGTATGTATGTATGTATGTATGTATGTAGGTATGTATGTATGTATGTATGTATGTAGTATGTATGTATGTATGTATGTATGTATGTATGTATGTATGTATGTATGTATGTATGTATGTATGTTGTATGTATGTATGTATGTATGTATGTATGTATGTATGTATGTATGTAGTATGTATGTATGTATGTATGTATGTATGTATGTATGTATGTATGTATGTATGTATGTAGTATGTATGTATGTATGTATGTATGTATGTATGTATGTATGTATGTATGTATGTATGTGTAAAAGTAAAAAAATATACAAACTGGGACAAGAACGTGAAACACCTAGAAGACGACACAAGAAACACAGGACGGGACATTCGAAGCCCTCAATCATCAGTCAAGAACCGGATCATCTTCGCAATTTCGGCTGATTAATCTTGAGATTGCTCCGATCTGGGCAGCCCCCAAGGGAAATCTAAGTCAAGCGCATTAGATCCATTGGAAGAAAGCCTCGAATGTATACAACACAAGGACGCAAAACGGACGATGTACACGAATAAAAATACAAAAATACGTAAAAACAATAAAGAAAGCACGAATAAGAATACAAATACGTAAAAACAATAATGGTAAGGATAAAAACAAAAGCAGGACGTCAGGACAAGGGTCTTTCGACAGGACGAGTTGAGTTTGGGGCTGGCTAGTGGAAGAGTGCATTTAGGCCACGGGAACCAAACAAATACGTGTTGCTACAACGACTGCTGGATGCGAAAAGGCAAAGCAGCAGTCGCTGGCTGGTCACGTGGGGACAAAAGAGAGGAGAAAGGGACAGATGAGGAGAGAGAGAAGGGGAACAAGGGAGGAGAAGAAAGAGAGGGAAAGAGACAGATCGAGGGGAGTGTAAGGTATGAGAGGCAGAGAAACGTAGGAGAGGGGGGACGGATGAAGAGAGAAAGAAAGAAAGAAGGGGAATAAGGGAGGAGGAGAGAGAGAGAAAGAGACAGATCAAGAGTCGTACCAATGTTAGAGAGTATATACTTACGTATAGGATGAAAAAATGGGTACGTAGCCGCCATTATATATGTAAAAGTAAAAAAATATACAAACTGGGACAAGTACGTGAAACACCTAGAAGACGACACAAGAAACACAAGACGGGACATTAGAAGCCCTCAATCCATATATATATATATATATATATATATATATATATATATATATATCAGAAATAATGTAGATTTTGTTTCTCAGATTACTTATACGGACATATAGAAGATTTTTGAATAAGCCCAAGGAAATGATATGCAAAATTCCATTTCATTTCATTTCCTTAGGAAAATTTGAAGACATTTTATACTCGTTTATTAATAAATTAAGAAACGCCTCACATTATTACTGTCAGCAAACGCTATTTTTGCTTCACTTTAATACGCTGTCCCTTTCCTATACTTTCTATAAATATTTACATATCTGTGAGTGTGCATGTGTGTGTCTGTATGTGCGTTTGTGTGTGTGTGCGCGAGCACGTGTGATCGTGTTATTGTGTGAGTTTGTGAGTGTTTCTTTGTGCGTGATTTTGTGTGTGCACGCACGCGTGCAAGTGTGTGTGTGTGCGTGTGCGTGTGTTCGTATGTCTGTTTGTGTTATGCATAAATAACATTTACTGTGAAGATTTTCTATATCGGGCGAAATGCTTAGCAGCATTTCGTCTGTCTTTTATGTTCTGAGTTCAAATTTTGCCGAGGTCGACTTCGCCATTTATACTTCTAGTCGAGTACTGTGTGTGTGTGTGTGTATGTACGTGTGTGTGTGTGTGTGTGTGTCTGTATGAGCGAGTGTGTGTAAGCGCGCGTGAGCACGTGTGTTTGCTTTAAATTATTTTACAGAACGCGCCATGGCTTTGCCAGATGTTCAGTGTTCTGCTGCCACCAAATCATCTTTGTCTTTCCTGCTGGCTTCAAAAACAAAAAAAAAAAGAAAAGAAAGAAAGAAAGAAAATGATGTACCTGACAAATACTAAGGTCGATTTTAACTGATTACAACTTTCTCTTTAAAGCTGTTCACCTTGTGCCTAAAGCATAAAGAAATAATAATGATTATTTAATTAATTAGTTAATCAATTAATTAATTAAATTTTGATACAGTTCTGTACAAAAGGCGACACCTGTATATATGTATATGGTAAATTAAACCGTAGGAATATTTGTTACGCTTAATATATCGATTTGTCAATAATGTATAAATTTGTCTTAAGGTATTTTGAAAATAAAGGCTGTAATTTTAATTCGTTACGAAATAAGGTACGGTGAGCAAACCTTCTTATATTATTCGGCAATTGTTTTTAACTGAAGTACTTTGTTTCCAGTTAGGCATAAGTCGTTAATTTGTACGACACGCCAGCCGGTCAATTCATACCTGTCATAACCAAGAACCATTTCTTAACGTAGTTCAGTGCATGAATAATATCTTATAGCTTCATTGGAGCCGCGAGGAAGAAGTGCAATTTATTTCGAAAAAAGAATTACATTTGTGCAATGTGCTTGTGCTTGCTTACCAACCACATGGTTCCGGGTTGAGTCCCACTGCGTGGCACCTTGGGCAAGTGTCTTCTACTACAGCCTCGGGTCGACCAAAGCCTTGTGAGTGGATTTGGTAGACGGAAACTGAATGAAGCACGTTGTATATATGTATATATATATATATGAGTGTATATGTTTGTGTATCTTTGTTTATCCCCCCAACATCGCTTGACAACAGATGCTTCTGTGTTTACGTCCCCGTAACCCTAGCGGTTCGGCAAAAGAGACCGATAGAATAAGTACTAGGCTTACAAAGAAAAAGTCCTGGGGTCGATTTGCTCGACTAAAGGCGGTGCACCAACATGGCCACAGTCAAATGACAGCAACAAGTAAAAGAGTAATATTCAGAGATGGCATTACCAGTGAGAACGTCATTACTGATGTAATATAGAGCGGAACAAACGCACACACACACACTGACAAGGGAGTTAACCGACCCATGACCATCGCTAGAATTACTAGACTAGACTAGTCTCGCCTATTTCATAGGCAGTATATATCACAACTATTAATACACGCGTTAGCGTTTCGTCAAATTACCCATAAATTTTTATTGTGAAAACATATATACAATTAGATCTGTTTAGCCAAACTATCGACCGCTTGAGTATTCACAATTGCTGATGCTTACAAAATACATGGAAAAAAATCTGGTCTAGTGATTCTAGAGACGGTTATGGGGAGGTTATATCCACTGTCTGTGTAAACATATTGCGATCTTCTTACAACATTAAATGTCTTTAACTCTTATTTCTAGCAATATAAGTGCTTCGGCATGCACAGCAACCTTAGCCACGTTTAGTCGCGATAAAATGTTTACTTTTTGTATTATTTTGCGCCTAACTGTTTATATTAATAACTATCTGTCTATATCTGTATACACACATACACACTCACACGCACAAACATATGTATTATGTACGTGGTCCATATATGCATATGTGCATGAGTGTGTGTGTATGCATGTATGTATATATGTCAAAGCTTTACGTAATTACTTCGCTAATTTGATAATTACCATTACACAGGTCCCCTTGAACTTATTTATGAAGCTTCAATGCATATAAATAAATAAATAGATACACAGGCACATAAGACCAGTCTTCCGAATCTTCTGATGTATATATATATATATATATATATATATATATATATACGCCCATAAAACCTCTCCAACTAGACGGGATGCAAGACTGTCACAATATAAACAAATAGATCTAAGAATTATTAAATTATTTTCTCGTTTCTATCCCCAAATATATTCTGTCTCTCTTTCTTCACCTCTCTTGATACATATCTAAATGTGTGCATCTGTGTTAGTAAAAACAATCATCTCCAATAAGATTATGACAACTTATTTTAATGCAACCCAATATTATACAGCTCATGGAGTGGGCCCATAATACGCCGTCGTTACTTATAAGAACAATATAAAGATCAGATCATGAGAAGAGAGAATGTAGTATACAATCCCTGCCGAAGTAGAATACACATATTTAAAGCTTACGACGTAGCACCACTTGCTCGAACACAAACAGCTGGGCATTCGTGTAGAAAATTCTCGGGAGCCAGAAGTTACCCATTACTCCCAAAATCTTTCTTCCCCGACCATCCACTATAATGTTCTGTGGACGCAGTAATATTCTTTTTTACGGTCAACAAAGCATGCATACACCTCTTGACAATATTTTCACAATTTCTCGAAGAACTATCATAGAGTCAATATCTCGTAAATCGTGCTGCGTCAAAGATGGTAACCCTATTGTACTTCAGCTTCCTTGAGCTCGACAATTTCTTGACACATTTTCATATAGACACTTTCAGTAGACTTTACTCGGAACGCTCATCAAGGAGATTCCTCTATAATTAGAGCCCTATATTTTTCTCTCCCTTTTTAAAAACTGGGATTTTCATACCGGATTTTTTTGGAGTATTTCCCGCCAGAGAATACCTTCTGTAGTACTGTTTTTAACATTTCAAACTGAATGTTATCCCCCCTAGCAGCCTTGTCAAATTTAAAGTTTTTAATCGCCCCTATAACTTTAACTTCTATGAAATTAGATTTCACTCGTGTCCAACAAAACATTTCAATGTGACTAGAGTTAGAAGATTGGCAAAATATTTCTCTATCGGTTAAGGATGTAAAAACCCTAGCCGAGTTCTTAACATGTGAGGAGGAGAGCAACTGCTAACGAAGTCAATAGATGGTCTTCGAGAATGCTTTATTGGCTGCTCTAAAGGCAGTGGCCATCTTAACGCCAAATCTTCCAGTGACTTAACTTTGTACGATTTTACTGTCTCTGCAGCAAGCTTTCACGCTTCAGTGTACTGCATCTGTGAAAGTGGGTACTTGTTTCCAAACCGAGATTTGTAAGCCTCATTCTTTGCTTGGATGGCATATTTAACTTCTAGGTTGACCCCGAAGCTTCTTTTACTATCTGGTGCCACTTCGAGCTGCTTTCGTCCACAGCACTAGACAACCGAAGGAGAAAATGCAGAACGAAACAATCTTCACTCCATTCAAACATCCTCAGTTTGTTGAGAAATGTCTCTTAATTTGGATGCAAAAGTGCTTTTATGAACTGATTGGCACGTGCAACCATTCTGGGAGTTGTATCACAATCTGTGGGTGTAGAATCTGTCAACACTTCTTTGCAGGTGATATGTTACCACCTGGGACATCGGAAAGAAAGTGTTGCAGGGCGAGAACGAGTATTAGTGTTAAATAGATCGAGAGTGTGACTCTCAAGAAACTCTTCCAATTGCATTCTGCATGTTAGTGGACCATTGCTGAGACAATTGGAGAATTTACTTAGCGCCACATTCAAAAGTGCTGAGAGGCAGAATGCGACAATGATTTCAGGTGCTGGGACTGTAATGCGCCAACATTTGATCTTCTGATGAAGAGAGCTTAATAAACAAAGCAAACTACGATTTGGTTTATATGTCATGTCTTTCCTCATCTATGTTTATGAATATTAGGTAATAACTGAAAGTGTATGATTGCTTAACGATAATCGATAGGGTACTGTGATTGGAGATCAGGTAGTCTATCCAGCTCGAGCCTCTACTTCTCCACATTGAGAAATTATAGTTCTGATACTACGGAAAACTAATTTGAATACTGCAAGGAAAAATCGCAGAAAGGTTTCTTGAAACCGAACCAACCAACAAGAAACCTAGGTGTAGACGAAGAATGAGATGTATAGTTAATAATTCATAGTCTCACTTAGTCACACTTGGGAATCCAGCAGGTAAGTCTAATGAGAATTGCTGCTAACAGTACCCATGCATGAGGTGTCTGAGAACACTACCACGAATATTGGGCAAAGAAGATGGATGATGGATAGAATAGAAATTTTGACGAGGATGTTATCGCCAAACCGTCCGTCTTGCAAAGAGGAAATTTCAGAAATAACATTGCCTCGACAGACACACAAACACTGAGCTGTTTATTAAGTTCCAACACCCAAGAAAATACCATTGGTTTGTTGAATAACGTTTGTTCAAATTGTGGAAAGATTAACAAACTTATGAGTGCCAGTATACCTGCTACTGATGTTGCCGTTCCTACCCAGTGAAAGATTCTATCCCGCATTCAAAGTAAGATCATGTGACTTATTTGCAGCAAAGTTTGCTCCTTTCAATTTGTAAGCTACCAACCATTCTAATATATGTGCTGACACATCTGACAGTCCACATCTGTTCACTAAAAGTTATTTGAAATGCTTCCCCACTGAATCTTTTCTACCCAGTATTCTTTCCTTGGTAGTTCTTCACCTAATTCATATTTTCTTATCATTAACAACATCAACTGAAAATTAAGCCCTCCTAACAAACTAAGCGCTCCTAACAAAACTATACAACAACCACCACCACCACCTAATTAGATAATAGAAAACTAAGATATACAATATTAACGATTCTTACAATGGAGATTTTTTCTTCCACGGTCAGTTAATTTTTTTTTAACTGAGCGCTAATATACTTCATGGATTAAGCAAAGAAAAAATTAGTAATGAAATTTAAAACGTAATATTGAAGAAACAGCATTGTTTCAATAATCATTTCTGATGAAGAAAGGTCAAGGACACAGGCCCATCATACTGGGATTTGAAATTAATTAAAAATACAGTGGGGAGTTAGCCATTCGAGAGAATCGATTTTGAGTCTACTTACGAGGACAAGATTGCAACGTCAACAGTATGCTATTATGTCAGCCTTTTGAAGTCTTTTACATTCACAGACATAGAAACGATAAAAAAAAAAACAGGACTGTGAACATTTAATTTAAAAGACAGATTGGAATTACAGAAATTTGTATTGATTTATTGTGTCGTATATTATCTGCTTCGTCTTGTTTAGTATGCAACAATGAGGACTGGATAGCAGTCATTCACTAAAAGTACATATAAGAAATTGACATGGAATAAAATGTGTTTGAATAACTAATTTAAGTAAGCGTATTTGAAAAATTTGAATAATGTAATAGTGTGGACAGTAGAGATTAATCTGAAGGCACGGAGTGGAAGAGTGAGATAAGCTTGTTAATGAATTGGAGGAAAAAAGTGTTTTACTTGTATGAAAGAAGTATTTTGTTAGAAAGGGAAAGATGTATATAGTCTGTTCAGTCTGCACATAGAATATCAAATGAGAAATTTGCATATGAAAGATGTTAAATATGTATTAGAAATAATTGATAAAAAATGTTAAGGAGAGAATATGATTTCAAAATTGAATAATCTTTTAATTTTCAATACATACAAACACACACAACACACACATACGTATACATATATATGTCTTTGTGAGTGTGTGTGTGTTTGTGCGTGTGCGATCATACAACACACACACACACACACACACACATATATATATATATATATATATATATATATAATATATATATATATATATATATATATATGTATATATATATATACAGAGAGACAGACACACGGACAGACAGACACAGTGTATGGTTGTGTGAGAGAGAAAGAGAGAGAAATACAGACGTGTGTGTATGCCATTATTTCATATCGTACGCCTTTTACCATAGACGGTGATGTGCCTTATATTTCTAGTTTTCTGAAGGTCATTCGTCATGTCTTACAAGATGAAGTCCACCGGCCATGACTTGTTTTGTAGAGCTGAGTTAAAGAAAACCGTATTATTTCCAAACCACTGACCTGGGCCGAACATATATAAATATATATATTTCTTTACTACCCACAAGGGGCTAAACACAGAGAGGACAAACAAGGACAGACAAAGAGATTAAGTCGATTATATCGACCCCAGTGCGTAACTGGTACTTAATTTATCGACCCCGAAAGGATGAAAGGCAAAGTCGACCTCGGCGGAATTTGAACTCAGAATGTAACGGCAGACGAAATACGTCTACTCATTTCGCCCGGCGTGCTAATGCTTCTGTCAGCTGGGCCGAATATATATATTAGGTAGACTCTACTGAAGACACTGAAAGTCCAAGAATTACATGAACTAATCGTGATCAAGTGCAGTTTATCGCACAGGTTTCTTGATGTGCTACAAGAATGACGAAATAATCACTTTTTGGTTGTGATATTAATATTTCAAAGATAGTTTTCCTATTGCAGAACCGGAATTGAATGCGATTTTGTAACTAACTGATAATTTTACATATAAACATACCTCCTACAGCTTTATTCAACGTGTCCGTAACCGACCCTAAATATATACAGGTGGGCGGATTTAAGTAATATATTGCTAAATGTCCCAACCTTAGACACAATCAAGGAGTGAAAATAGGATACGAACCACAGTCTTCTTGCCTAGCGTTTCGGTACTGTTTTGTCCCAGGTATCCACTTGATTAGTTGGTACTGACGATTAAATTCTTCAAAAATGGAGAATAGCTTCTTAACTTGCATATATTTACATATGTATACATATATATATATATATATTTACATATAACATATTTACTTTCTCATAAATATTGCATTTTTCATAAATATTGCATTTTAATAGGTTGAGCTGCAAGCAGCTAAATTTTAAGTTTCTTTTTGTACATGAAGTTATGAAATACATTTATGGATCTTATGGTATTTTGAAGCATTGAATTCGCATTTTATTCAAATCGGGTTTAAAACATTCCATCATAATTTGAAACAAGATCTAACTTTTCCTTGCTTTTTCCTTGTTATTTAATCCAAGGAGAAATAATTGCAGCGATCATCTTTCATAATTGAACGATGGACGAATTATCAGTTGATATTTTCTCCATCACTGTCTAATGCAATACTATTATTAGTCAATCATACAAGGATTATGTTTAAAAAGAGAAGTATCTTCCAAAGGAAGTCAGTCCCATCGATCATGTTAAACAACGCTAGACAACTAAAATATTCACAACTCAATGTGAAGTTTAATGAAGCACACAGCATGGGTGAAACTCCGAGCGCTGGCAATCTGGATAATTAGTATCGAACGCATGAATAAACAGTACTACGTTTAATAAAAGAAAACATAGCAGCCGTCACTGGCAAGCATGTAGAACTTTGTAGAATGTACTATGCGTTCGCTAACAAATTTAGGTTCTTCTGTAATCACGGGGAGTCAGACAACATTTTCACACCTCACATCCTTAACACAATGGGATACATAAAATGTGACAAATAGAGAGAATCATTACAACACCTATATTCATTTTCTGAAGCAACGACATAAAATCTGCGTTGGTCGAGGACACAATGGGCTACCTGGACCAAATATCAAACACAAAGTTTTGTTCTTGAGCACAATTGTCTGATAGCACAAGTGTTATATATATGGAATATTTTCTAATTTGTTAGCTAAATCGCGTTTATATATCAGTGTATCAATATATATATATATATATATATATATATATATATATATATACATATCAGTGATGTCAACCCCCAACACACTATATCGGACATAACGTTTAGTGCCCCTGATGTCTTAGCGGCGATAAACGAAATAAAACACAATTCAGCAGTAAGCCCCGATAGGTTCCCTGCTTGTGTCCTGAAGGTGTGTCGACACCAACTTGCATCTCCCCTTGCTAATCTGTGGAGAAACTCACTGGATGCTGGCTATATTCCAAAAAACCTTCTGTCCCAGTCTGTTGTCCCAGTTTTCAAAAAGGGAAACAAGTCCCTTGCAGTAAATTACCGTCCGATCTCACTCACCTCTCATATCAGCAAGGTATTTGAGAGGGTGGTGAGATCTCGAATAACCCAATTTCTGGAAAGCAACAGACGGCTGATCTCCAACCAACATGGGTTCCGTAATGGAAGGGACTGCCTAACGCAGCTCCTGCATCACTTTGAGGACATTTTGAGAGCTTTGGCAGAGGGCTCCAACACCGATGTCATCTACCTTGATTTCAGTAAGGCCTTCGACAGGGTCGATCACAAGATCCTATTGAAAAAACTATCCAACATTGGTGTCTCTGGAAGTTACTGAAATGGATCAAGTGTTTCCTGACAGACAGATCTCAACATGTTGTAGTTGAAGGGGTAAAATCAAGCCCAGCCAAAGTCAGTAGTGGCGTTCCGCAAGGCACTGTGCTGGGCCCACTTCTTTTCATCATTTACATTAATGACATTAATGACATCATCAAGCACAGCAACATAAAAATCTTTGCAGATGACTCCAAGCTACGGAAGGTCATAAATGAGGCGAGTGACCGGACATGCCTTCAGTCAGATCTACTGGCTCTTATCCAATGGGCAGAAAAAAACAATATGCTGCTGAACGAGGATAAATTTGAGCTAATCCACTTTGGAAAAGAGGATGCCCTGAAACTCCCATATTCCCTTCCTTCAGGTGAAACTCTCGCGGCGTCCAACAACATCAGAGACTTGGGAGTAATTGTGGACAACAACATAATGTGGACAACAAAAAATGTCTTACCTCTAGGGAGAACATCTGAAAGATGAAATACCTGGAAAAGGATAATGTGGGACCTGCAGGTTTCAGATATTACAAGATATGTCTACCACCTATAATCTTGTTCTATCTTCATCAGCCAAGCATATACCATGACAAAATCTACGATGTTACCACATTAATGCTATTACACTCGACTGAAACGCCGAAACGCCAAACAGCACGAAAAACGGTGAAGAAGCTTCAATAAATTAGTAATGCAATACTAGAGTATATATATACATATATACGACAGGCTTCTTTCAGTTTCCGTCTATCAAATGCACTCACAAGGCATTGGTCGGGCCGGGGCTATAGCAGAAGACACTTGAGCAAGATGCCACGCAGTGGGACTGAACCTGGGACCATGTGGTTGGTTAGCAAGCTACTTACCACACATCTACTCCTTCGCCTATAGATATATATTTATATTTATATATATATATATATATGAATATTTATATATATATATATATATATATGTGTACATGTATATGTATATATATGTATATGCATATATATATATATATATATATGTATGTATATACACACAGACCCATATATATATGTGTATATATGCATATGTATATGTGTATGCATATATAAGTATATATATATATATGTGCATGCATATATATATATTATATTATATATATATATTAATATATATATATATATATATATATCTATGAAGAAAATTACATATATATATATAATATATTATATATAATATATATATATATATATATGATTGTTTGTGTGTGTATGTATGTGTGTGTCTCTCACTGCATATATATATATATATATATATATTATATGTGGTGTGTGTGTGTGTGTGTGTGTGTGTAGTGAGAGACACACACATACATACACACACACAAACACACACAAACAATCATATATATATATATATTGTAATTTTCTTTATAGATATAGATAAGCTAGTACTCTGCTACAGAAGCTAATATTACTAATTACAAGCATTAAGCTCATTTACACAATTAACAAATTTTAGTGTAGCACTAACTAGTCCTTCTCTCTCATCTTATATTGCTATAAAATACCAGTGGATGAAAGATATATCAGCATTATGTGAGATAGATATTTAATCTTCAAAGTTTTCATGTAGATGTATTGGTAGTATACGAATTTACACTCATTTCCTGTGTATTGCCATTAGGTTGGAGGAACACCTACTGCTCCTATAATAAACGCACAATGCATGGTTATTTATATATATGCACATATATATACAATACATACATATATATATTATATATATATATATATATATATATATATACATATATATATACATATATATATATATATATATATAATACATATATATATATATATATATATATATGTATTTATGTATATATATACGTATGTATGTATTATATGTATATTATATATATATATATAGATACATACATACATATATATATATTATATATATATATATATATATATATATATATACATACATATATATATATATATATATATATATACATACACATATATTTATATATATATATACACACATCATTTCGGTTTTCCGGTATGTTTATTGCAACGTACAATTCTTACACAAATTTTTTTTATGGGCATGCTCGAGATTCATTCCATCCTTATAGTTATTCCACATAACACAGATTAAGCCACATCCAATTAGTCATAGAAAAATCTATGGAAATATATTTCCGAATCTGACTAATTCAATCATAGTCGACTCTGTGCATTTCTGTGTGCGTAGTCACCACAGAAATTGTTTCAAATATTTGATGCTCTATTAATTTGTTTTTTATCATTATTATCTCTAACAGATAGGGTAGAATTATCTGGAAAGACAAATGACAAATCGCTCACGTCCTACAAAGGTTGAAATGTAACTTTTATTTTTCGAGAATCACATGGAGAAATATATCCTACTTGGGACATACAATGTGACAGGAGTCATAGTCCAAGACCAGCCCCGCATTGTTCATCAGGAAGAACAATCAGCAGTTGTCCAGATGAAAAAGAAAATAGAACTTT
>NC_043001.1:70715789-70755789 GCF_006345805.1 Octopus sinensis
ATATTTTTGTAGTGATGATTGGTACATTTTAAGTTCTAGGTAACCTATTACAAGGTTCGCAATCACTGACGCCGTTCCAGTTCCCACTGCAATTCCATATTCTGTCGATAGCAGACTGTATCGAATATGAAAAAGTTGTTCAGTAAGATGAATTTCAGTTCTGCGATTATGAATCTGTGGTTGCTGTGTCCTGGGATCAATTCTGGCTATTTTTCTTGCAAGGTGATTGCTTTTTTCCTATAATCGTGTGGGATATTGCTGTACAGGTTCACCACATCGAATGATACTAACATGGTTACTTCATTTATTGTCTTCGGGAGGTGGTCAAGCAAGTCTAAGTCATCCCTGATGAATCTTTAAACAAGGTGAAATATTTAAGATTAAATCAAATTTCACCTGTAACTCGGAAAACGTAATTTATGACATTACCTGTTTAGAGTGCGGTAATCAATATATTGGACAAACAGGAATATCACTCCTTCAAAGAACCATTCTTTACAAAGAATAAATCCGCCACCCACAATGCAGACAGATACAGGTCAGTGAACACATAGAAAGGCGTGCTAGGAACCTTAATCCTAATTTACTAATGTTCCCCTTCTATCAATGTTCGCAGAACACCTCAGTACAGCAAAGAATGAATAAAGAAGGAACTTCCATCAATAAACATCATCCACAACTTAACATGAACAAAACATAATACAGAACACTACTAAACTTACCAATAATACCACTAACCCCATACATTCCATACACCATTCATATTACAATATTATATCGACTCTAATTGCACCACGTCCAGAAAACTACTCACTACCCTTACACATAATGTTTTTACACAGGGACTAGTAGATCCGATACCGTTTGGTAATCGGTGCTCATTCAAAATCAGTGAACAGCAATGACGATACCGGTATGACTTTGAATCTCTTTAACAATTCGAAATAGTAACTTTTATTCCCCTTAATTCTACCTCAATTCATCTAATTGTATATATTTGTAGCTACTTTTCATTAAAAATGCCTTTATTTTTTATATTCAATATATATTTTCGCTTTTCTTCTTACTTTCCCCATATATGCATATATATATATATATAAACTTTTTATAAAACTGTGCATCATTAGGAAGCATTTTTGAGTCTGCTTATAATTTGACTTTAAATTTCATGGAACTCACTCCTAATACTTCATGAGGATAGTCACACTCTTTAGGATGTCTGGAAAAATATATGTGATTTAGCTGATGAATACTGGACATTTGTATTTGCTGCAATACTTGCAGCTTTAAATTAAATTGTTCTTGGTATGAAACAATTGTACTAAACTACTAATCCATTCTTGTTGCTTTTTTCTTAGTTATATACATATATATATATATATATATATATATATATATATATATATATATGTGTGTGTGTGTGTGTGTGTGTGTGTTTGTTCCTTTAGGTGTAGCTTCACCGTCATTACTGTGATACTTTGTTTACGTCCCGTAACATAGAAGTTCTTATAAAGAGATCAATAGAACCTGTACGAGACTTAAAAGTACGTACTGGAATCGATTCCTGCCACAGTAATGGCTGCAGTTCAATTACTTAAGCATGCAAACCGTTTTTTAAAAATAACCACAAACAAAATCATTACAGTACCACCAAACAAAATAAGAGTAGAAAAGATGTAGATGTAAAGGAGGGAGATACGTTTTTATATTATCTGTACATCTTTATAAATCTCTGAACGAGGTATAGACGGTAACTGTACGACAATGTGAAGTATATTTGCCATCTAAATACTGCTAACCTCTAAGGGTGGATGCTACTGTAGCTTGCAGCCCCAGGAGAACAGCTTCTCCATCTGGCTATTGACACACTTTCTGTGCCCTATCGGCATTTGCAAAGGGAGGCCATCCTTCTCTCCTCAACCAAAGTGATATGCACGGACTGCAGTTTCTGGGTATTGACCCGTCATCAGCGCACAACAATCACTGATTTTCGATGGAAGGTTCCCAATGCAAATACATATATCCTTTTTCCAGTGACTTTTCGTCACTGATCTTGAAAAAGTGTAAACAAACAATAATAAATCTCTGAACGAGGTATAGACAGTAACTGCACGACAATGTGAAGTATATTTGCCATCTAAAGGCGGCGAGCTGGCAGAAACGTTAGCACACCGGGCGAAATGCGTTGCCGTATTTCGTCTGCCGTTACGTTCCGAGTTCAAATTCCGCCGAGGTCGACTTTGCCTTTCATCCTTCCGGGGTCGATAAATTAAGTACCAGTTACGCACTGGGGTCGATGTAATCGACTTAATCTCTTTGTCTGTCCTTGTTTGTCTCCTCTGTGTTTAGCCCCTTGTGGGTAGTAAAGAAATATATATTTGCCATCAAAATATGGCTAACCACTAAGCGTGGATGTTACTGTAGCTTGTAGCCCCAGGAGAACATCTTCTCCAGCTGGCTATTGACACACTTTCTGTGCCCTATCGGTATTTGCAAAGGGAGGTCATCCTGCCCTCGTCAACCTAAGTATATATCTTTATATTATCTGTATATCTTACAATGACTCTCTGCCTTGAAATCTATTGCTTATACATTAGAGCAGGCAAAAATGAAGATTCTATGCCTTGCCCGTGTCGTACGTCTTCAAGGCTCTTCCGTTCTGCAGTGAAAGCTTTTAATAAAATTTAGGGTATAAATAATGATAGCAGCAACGATAGCAGCAACAGCGGCAGCAGCAACGACAGCAGCAGCAGCCTTGACAGTATCAGCAGCAGCAGTAGTAGTTGTAGTAGTAGTAGTAGTAGTAGTAGTAGTAGTAGTAGTAGTAGTAGTAGTAGTAGTAGTAGTAGCAGCAGCACCAGCAGTGGTGATTTCCTACAAATGGTTTTCATGCGTAAATTGGAAGAATATCTAACAGATGTGATTGAAAATGTCTTTGAACGATGAAGATAAATCTATTTTTAAATTATTCATCAAAATTTTGAATATGTTTCGATGACGTCAAGTGATGTTGGTTAGAGGCGTCATTTAAAGCATTGAATAACAACTTGGTAACCGTTAGGCATGCAGTGTCCATTTAATACCTAATTAGAAATGTAAGTGGCTATTATTTTATGTTACGTTATGTATTATCATTGATTTCTCTTTTGGTGCACAATTACTTCATAATTTTCGTGTTTTCCCTTTGTTTCAAGTAGAGGAGACAATTATCTAGTTGCCAGTTGTCACAATTTAAACACATTATTTATACAGCTTTACAATAAAATATTTTTCAGTGTTCTTATATAATAAAGAATTCTTCAAAACTAACACACATGTAAATGTATTCTTCTTTGGGAATATACGATGCCAAAGGTGAAAAAGAGAAATTCTGTAATTTTCTCAAATAAAAGTTTTCACTGAATGTTAGTCGTGCTACTAAATTGATAACATGAATATTGTGCTTTTAGCTACAAAACTAGTGCTAGTAATTTTTTTAATTAAAAAAAATAGTTTCCTATTGATTCACGGGATTGCGAAAACATGATATAACTTGCATCTAAATCGGCAAGTTGGTACACTCGTTGGTACACCGGATAAAATACTTTACAACATTTCGTCCGTCTTTACCTTCTGAGTTCAGGTTCTACCGAGGTCGACTTCGCCTTTAAACCTTCCAAGTCGATAAAATAAGTATCAGTTGAACACTGTGTCGATATAATCAACTTATCGTCCCCCAAAATTGCTGGCCTTGTGCCAAAATTTGAAACCAGCATAACTCTCTTATTATTTTACATGTTTCAGTCGTTTGACCGTGGTCATGATGCAGCACCGCCTTTAATCGAGCAAATCGACCCCAGGACTTATCCTTTGTAAGCCTAGTACTATCGGTCTCTTTTGCCGAACCGCTAAGTTACGGGTACGTAAACACACCAGCATCGGTTGTCAAGCGATGTTGGGGGGACAAAGACAGACACACAAACACACACATATACACACACATACACACACACACATATATATATACATATATACGACGTGCTTCTTTCAGTTTCTGTCTTCCAAATACACTTACAAGGCTTTGGTTGGCTCGGGGCTATAGTAGAAGACACTTGTCCAAGGTGCCACGCAGTGGGGCTGTACCCGGAACCATGTGATTCGTAAGCATACTGCTTACCACACAGCCACTCCTACGCCTATAACTTACATTTTTGCGGGGAATTTAGACAGCTTTATTTGTATGCTTTATCCAAAGGGTGATTGGAGCAACGTGCCTCGACAGTATGTGTAATTTTTCTGCATTAAGAGGTCATAATCCAGTTTTTAAAATTCGATTAAAATGTCCCAGGAAAGTATCGCAAGACTAATTCTTCAATCTGAGAATGTCGGCAGAAGACCTATGGTTAAACACAGAATAAAATAGTTTGGTAATAATTATGGTCTCAGTTGATCACGCTTTGGAATCCAGCTCGAAATTGTAATGACAGTTGTCTCTGATAGGTTCTAATAAAAGAGATACTTAAAGACACTACCCCGACGACTCCTCACAGGAACATATGGTGACGAAAATAAAAAGATGAACATCGAAGTTGATTGTTCTATTAGTGGATTAAGGCAGCAGGACGAATCTTGTGTATTTGAGGTTGAAGACTTTGTATATAAACTTCATATATATTCAAATGAGAAGCCAAAGATCTTTTGAAATTTTATATGTATTTCAAATACGTCATCTTCGTCATTTATTTATTGGAATTAAAAAAATCTCGACACTACTTACAAATATGAAACAATGAACTAGTGCCATTGCCTATCTTAAGCTGTTATCGAAAAACATTCCCCTTCTGAACTAAAAGGTAACGTCTTCTATACAACAGTTCTCTTTGGCAAGAATCACTAAAACCTTCAAGAGTTATTGTTAATTTACAAATGTAACATTTAGATAAAACTTTTCAGTATTTAAAATGTTATAAAGCAAATTTGAGCGGCAACCTAGATTAGACATTTTGTAAACAGAAAATATACTAGGGTACGTGAACAACGATGAGTTATATGAGATTGCACAAAATTGTGACAGCAATTTACAGAAACAAAATTTCGGAAGTGATAAACCTAAGGTCACCTATGATTTTAAATTTGATGAATGAAGAGTAATCAGGTAAACTAAGAGGTTTACTATAATAAATGTAGTGAAAATGCGAAGAGCTATTAGAAATGTTAGCACCCCGGACGAAACGCTTAGAGGTGTTTCGCCTGACTTTACGTTCTGAGTTCAAATTCCGCCGAGGTCCACTTTGGTGTTCATCTTTTCGAGTTGATAAATTAAGTGCCAGTTGCGTACTGGCATCTATCTAATCGACTTCCCCCTCCCCAAAGAATATTAGAAAATTAAAAAAAAAAATTTTTTCTCATATAATGACATAATTTAAAAGAAAGACTGGTTTCGCGTGTAGCTTTTAAAATTTCTTGTGATGTTATGTTTATGTTGAATAGAGTTATCGTTATGTTTATGTTCAGGAGAGTTCTAAATAAGGGAAGGTAGTGAGTGATTTCTTCCGGTGTAAGGGAGATAATCGCTTAAAATTGTTTTCCTTTCCCTTGGTGTGGATTTCTCTGTATCAGTATGTTCGGATGGTTGAGTCTGGGCTTGTACTTTTCAATGAAGAATGTTTCCTTGTTTAGTCTAATTTGTGTTGATGAACCGAAAGCACATTGGTAAAATGGAAAGATTAAAAATAGTGGTAGTAGTTGCTTTGCACATTTCTCAATGTGCTCACTAAAAGGTATCATTCTATATTCTGGGAATGCAATCTGTTGTCGATGCAGTGTGCATCTACGTCTCAGTGATAGTCCCGTGGAACCCACGTAGTCTTGGTGGCAGCCCGAGCATTTTATGACATAAATTATATTTTCAGAGACACAAGTAAAGTTAGATTTGATCTTGAATTTCTGTCCCTCTTTAAAGAGGAATTCTGATCCTTCTAGCAGGTTAGGACATGTTGCACAGTTCGATCTACCACATTTTTTTACTTTTGCATCCGTAATTTCAGAAGACAATTTTGCCTTTGTGGGAATCTTTTTAAGTGATTTAGGCTGTTTGTAGCTTTTAATGATTTGGTGTATGTTTAGAATTTCCTTTAATTTGGGGTCTTTATGAAGTATTGGTAAATTCTGGGTGATGATGGTGAAGGCTTCTTTGTTTCTGGGGTTGTATGTAGATATGTAAGTAGTATTTTCGGGGAACACACCTTCCCCGAAAATACTACCTTATGCCGCGTACTATCACAGCCTATCTCTTTGCCCCATTCTTGATCTTCGGCATAGACTGATACCACCTTCCTAAATATAGTTAAAATTTTCTTTACATCAAACAAATTTTGCATCTTTCATGTTCTCCTTCGAAAGCATAGAAACTCTCCGCTTTCTTAAAAGGTAATTTTTCAAGGGAGCATCAGAAGAATATAGTAGAACATAACTGTCCCACATTGTTTTTCTGACAGTTAACTAGTATTAATCTTTTTTGTTTGTTTCTTCAATTCACTATCTCTTCAGATATATACATTTATAGGTCACACTGGTGGTGGCGATGACGATGACACTGTTGGCTTTTTGTTCACGTAAGGGATCTCAAAATTGACTACTCTCATTCATCATTGACGACAGTGTCTATTTATTATTTGCTGTAACTATTAACAGACAAAACAGAGAGGGGATACACAGTTTGTCCATAACCGATCTGTCTTGTCACTAAATTTGTACGGATCTTTTTAAAACGTATTTTTAAAAAGAATATAGCCGAAATTTCTGGAACGTACATGCCCAACAACTACACTGATAAGATATAGCAATGACCTTTTGTTCGACGCCCCTTCCATTCCAACAAGAAGCAGTAATTTCCAAGGTAAAAATTGGCAAGTCCAAACGAATTTGGAAGATGAAAACCTTGCCAATGATGTTCCAAAGTGATTATTATAACACGAACAGCGATAACAACATTAATAACAATGTTACTGAAGGAAATATATTTAAAAAAAAAAACGCGTTTCATTGGTTTACAAAATTTATTAATTGATTATTTACCAAGAATATAAATTTTGGCTTCTTCAAATACTAATCTAACACGACCAATAAGAAGGAAAAAAAACTATAACACAATTGGAAAATGCATGAAAAACTCGTACAATGCTTGCATCGAAACATGAAATTAGAAAACACACATCTATGACATAAACAACATATAAAGAAATATTTTTCTAAAAAATCACCTTAGCAAATATACTTTTCCACGCTATGTTTCTTTCATTTGTATTAATTTTATTCATATTATTTAATTCTGTTGTGTATTGCAATTTTGGCCAATAGTTAATTTGGCAATAAGAGACCATATCAACGCTGTCCCAAAAGTCTGATTATTGATCTGATTCTTTAGGAAAATGTGCTAAATTTGCTTTCATTAGAAAGAAAGTTTTCTTTCATCACTGAAGCAGAAATCGATGAGAAAATTATAATGAAAATCGTTTAAGAAAAAAATGAAAGATTTCTCATCGATTTTGGCGTGGAACTTTGTCATGATTGCTTTTCCTGCAATTCGAATGAAAGGCGTCCATTAGACTAAATGGAAAAAAAAGAAAATTGAAAATGTGGAAACGAAAAAATAAAAAAAAAATAAGAAACAAAGAAATAAAATGACCGACCCCAAAAAACAGCATCATTATAATATAAAACCATACACTTAATAATAATAATAATAATAATAATAATAATATAATAATAATAATAATAATAATTATAATAATAATAATAATAATAATGATAATAATAATAATAATATTAATAATAATAATAATAATAATAATAACAACAACAACAACAATAATTATAATGATTTTTTTTTATTTCACAGCAGATCCCATTCATACATATGGTGTCGTACTATGAAAAGATGTTGAAATCACGAGTTCATACAACATTATATAAGAAGGAGATCAAGGACAATGTTATTACACATTATATTGATATATATTAATAAATTTGTTTTAATTTGCATAATAAACTGAATGAATATATAAGTTCACCGATTAAAAAAATGTAAATAATGCATAATGCAAATAATAGTAACCCATACATACAGAGAAGAGAATGTGCCATGTAGGTATGGAATTGGAACCACATGAATTTGGCAAAGGCTGTGCTTTCGACTTTTCAAAATGTTCAATCACGAAAGTTCTTGTAAGCTACTCTATTTCTGGAACTTTTATTTGTAAAGTAACATAGAAATAAGACGTCATACAGAATAGTAGGAGAGAGAGTGTAATGTTGCAACCTAGCAAAACCGTTAACACGCCGGCTAACTTAGCCTTTTCCCCCTTCGATGTCAATAAAATAAAATACCAGTCAAGAACTGGAGTCCATCTAATTGCTTGCCCTGAATTCCACAACGGAACGGTGTACCGTATGTTGTGATGTCGGTCACTATACACCATGGAAAACGAAAAAGGTGAATGTATGAATTCAAGAAAAATGTTCATAATATCAGCGGAAAAGGGGAGAAGATTAATCTTAGTTTGAAATGGAGTCCTATATTGAGGAATATTAGGCAATATTAGTAGGTAAAGAGAGACTAGAGTATAGTAGGAAGAAGGTAAGTGAAAAGACAAAATGAAAGCCTCCAAATCTTTCTGGTCGTACTAATCTATCTAGAAATACGATATCGAACATATATCGTCTAATTCAAACAACACCAATAAATGTTATCCAGCAACCCAACTTGCACTTATTTACTCCAACAACTGCACAAACAGATACTAGCGTGCATGAAACTGTAGAACAACAGCAATAGAAAATATTACCATAGCCGACGTTTATTGCACTGAAATAATATGCATACGCTCCATAATTAACATACTCCAAAACAGGTTCTTGAATCATACCAACTCTTTCTTCAACCCAGTTACGAAAACAAAAGTAGGCCTTTACAGTTATATCTGATCCCTGAAAGTCTGTAATGCAATGTATAAAATAGTCTAAAATTTAAACTCTTTCATTAAACCTTAATTAAGTAATAAGAAAGGAATCTTGCTAACTTTCTTCAACTACAGTTTTTAATATCTTTAATTTAAACGTGCATAACAACTAATTTAATTGCTGCACGTACACATACTACTTTTCACATTCTGAAATATTTTCACATGATGTTATTACATAGATAATCCACAAATACTTCCCTAAATATTAGAGAACGGTATACATATTTTCCCGAGATTCTATAAACTTCCTTAGTCTGCACATTTAGGACCATAAATACGCTTACAATCTTCAAATTATGTGTAGGCGACAAAGATAGCTACAGAGGTTTTATTTAGATTAGAGTTAGTTTCGATATATATTACTATTGCGCTAATAAAAATTCTTAGAATACCCACACTGCATTACAGCACCACTTTTTACTGAATCAAACAATATAAAATAATTACATGTTGCTCTATTAATAAGTAATCTCCAATTCTATATCATACATTTAATCGGTTATGTTGGGTATAGCTATATACTCAAGGCGCTTAAATTATCTTCCCTTTTCTAAATTAATATCAACATACTAGTTCTAATGAACCACTCAACATATTACACAATCAGGATACCGCCATTTGATACTTATCTATATTAATAGTTAAAACTACTAGAAATTTACACATGGAAGCATGAAATAAGAGAGGGAAGTCATAATAGCAGTATGTATTGAGAAATGTGTAAATGAAATTCATGGATCATATTATTGTTGGTTATACAGCAATTTAATGCAGCTATACGACATGAGTTTGCAACTAAGTGACATGTGATGTCGGTTCACTTCCGAACTGAAATAGGTTCCCATCCTCTGTATCATGAATAGTTAAATGGACCACTCTTAACGAAAGCCAGAGCTTCCTTCGACCTCTACATAAAAAGTATCAAGAAAAAATGTTATTTAGATATACTTTTGCTTCAGTTGTTTATACTATTTTACGTTATTCATTTAAAGTTCCCAAATTTCCTTATTTAAATTATGAATTATATTCCTTTCGATAATATCAATATGATTACAAAACTTCTTTGTAGACGATATTATCTGTTTGGTTCTCACTAATTTTCAAATTACTGGAGTCCGTTGTACTACTCATAGTGACGTGTGTAAACATCGGAGTGGGTAAAATTACACCAACACGATCTAAAGTCTGGCCCTGTGCCTTGTTTGCTGTAAATGCATGAACGGAATCTTCAAGGTTGCAAAATATCAAACTAAGGCTTACCTCACACTGTTCTATGCGAATAATATCTGAATAATCTGGCACCATGGATTATATTGATTGACAAACTGAGATGCAAACAACATCTGCTTCGATTAACCATTTCGAATCCTACTCGAAACTAACACACTTCAATAACCACTCAATAATCACACACACTAAATACTGACACACACATTTTCCATTTCATTTTCGCTATTAACCGTCCTCGCAACCGTCTTCGTATCTACGATGGGGCCACGACCTAAACGATGAAAATCCAGAGTTACTCGTGGTCGGTGGATTTTTAGTAAAAATGCGAAGGTTGTTTATCAATTCAAAATTCGATATCCATGAAATAATCATACTTTCTGAAATTTCAATGCTAAAAATCTTCCATACGACCGTCTTTGTAATCCCGAAAGATATCGTAACCGTTTGGCCGTGAAGAGGGAACAGACAAAGAGATAGACGGGCGGAATGAGAGACGGACATGATGCCCTATATAGTAAGATAATAAATCTGCCCATCTGCAATGAGAAAAAATGGTATAGTATCGCAAATCTAAATTCATGAATTATAGGGGCGGGGGAATCCAGTGTTAATCCGCGTCGCCAGAATTTAACAAAAAATTCAAAGGTGATTTATTAATACAAAACTCAATATCCTCTAAATAATTATACTTTTTCACATTTTTTTTTCGCTAAAGACCTTCCTAATTACTCCCTTCGTAAACTCAAAAAACATCGTGGCGATTCATCAAGCCGTTTGACTGTGAAGAGGGAAAAGACATGCAGAAAGACGGACATACCAGCTATTATAGTAAGATTATAAACCTATTCCTATTTCACACAACTCCTCTATAAGAACAGTCTTTGCAAGTGAGCATCCACACAAATTTCACATAAAACTTAACAATTTAGAATATAATGAATGAAGATCTAAGCTCATTCAAAAATTCTGAGGGCACTGGACGCTTGTACTTAGAAAGTGAATAACCCTTTCATCAAAATTACCCCACAGAATACTTTTCTTGCTTGGACAAGACCCTAAATTGAGCTTGTTTCTAGTAAAACTTAACACTAATTCATGGCAAAAAGTTATATTCAAGATATCTTTTCCTTTTATACAAATAGAAAATAATGTGTAGCAGGTGTTGAAAATACAAACTTTCAAGTTTCCATTGTATGAATTTTATAGAAAAACAATCTAGACAACTACTAATACGTATTCAGTGTATTGTTTTAGAGTATTTTTTGTTCTGTGTCCATAAACATCACCACAATCAAACATAAAACAGCAATAAAGTGTATGATAACTATTTATTCTTATTCTGTATTTAATAAGACAATCTCCATACACCGCAATTAATAAGAGTAGTGTCAGTGTTTATTTCTTTCTTTAAAACAACCACATCTAAACAATGTAAAAAATTACACACCGTTGATTTTTATTAAATTCGCAAAATTATTTAATCCGATCTGGCGCAGAACATTCAAGCTTATTCTCACATAAACACACACGCACACGCACACACACACACACACACACACACACACACACACACACACACACACACACACACACACACACACACACACACACACACACACACACACATACAGAATATTAATGCCTAGTCTGCAGCTCATGTATGTTTATCACATATAAACCTACTTGATGTATTATCCAAATTTGCCATTCTCCTAATTCTACTCTACAAAATATATACCTTTACGTACTTCAATTCTTTCCTTTCTCTATGTTATTTTCAGTGAAATTTTTTATTGAGGTAATTCATTAGCAACTTACCTCTCTATTTCCATCGCATGATGTCACAAACTATAAACTTTCCTTATCATTCTGAACACTTGTCATTCAGTTATCGCCTCCTCTCCGGTATCATTTTATAAATAATCTTCTAGCTGCCGCAACCACAGTTTGAACAAACTACTTCCAAGACAAACCTTCGAAGTTACTATTTATGATTTATGTTTTAGTGAATATAGGGAAATGTATATTTAACACAACTCTACTTAGATCTCTAAGTTTATTCTACATGTCATACACGTAAATACATAAATTGTATATACCTAAACATTGAGATATTTGCACTCTGTGTTCCGTCGACAGAACAGCTAGAGGTTTACGGAAAATAATCTGTAATATATAATGTATTAAATTCGAATACCATTCCCCATGAAAAGTGTAATAAGATATATCTAAAAGCCTTGTGATACAACAAAATCTGAAATTTTCATTCAAAGAATTTGCTATTATTTCTAAATGTTATTTCCTAAAAAACGCACTTGATTAAGAGACAACTAAAATAATGATACATATAAACTATAAAATGCCCTCCTTTTAATAAATCCTAATATAATAGTTTGTATACAATTATTTTCCTTATATTACAAGGTTGAAATCCAAAGAAAAAAATATTAATTTTACTCAAAATAAGATACATAACACCAAAACAACGTTAAAGTGGTGAAATTCAGCTCAGCTTAAGTACATTAAATCGATAATTCATATTAAAGCATCCACAATTGAAAATATTCTACAGACAAGGAAATCACTTCTTTGGAGATTTAAAAAAATAATATTCAGATTTTCAACGTCATTGTAGACTCAAATCATTAAGCCTGTTAGAAATGTGGTTTGGTTATACATTTTAGAGTCAGTGCATGATAAAATATTTTCATTATTGGCGATTTATATACAGATTACGAAACAAGAGTTAAATATTTAATCAAAAACGAATGTCAATTGTTATTTAAACTCTATGTCTCTCTAGGAATCTCATAAGAAATCCGTTAGCCTTTCCGATGTAACACTGAAATTAATAATCTCCTGATGAAAAGCCATTTATGAAATCCAACGAAAACTACAATATGCAGTCATCCTAATATCAGCATCAGAGTACTATTAAGAACTGAGAGACTACTACTCTCTACAAGTCACTGTTTTGTTCAAATGAAAATGTATTCATTTATACCCACAAAGAGAAACTCTCTATGATTCGAAACATCGAGATGGTAAAATATCCTAATATCTGTGATTAACCTATAAAAAAAAACTATACATATTGAGCAGTTTAACCGACAATCTATTTTTAGGTTTCCAATATTTAAACTATCTCACCTAAACTTTTTTCTCACTCACAAATACCAAAAACTTCTCAACCAAAGCATGGAAAATTTACTTAGTTTACAAATCAAATTTTTGAGCATATATAAGGTAATGAATGAGACAACTTGAACTACTTTAATCAGAATTTTATTAACACCAATTTCCTACCAATTGAAGAAAATTGTATGGGAAAGGAAGTAATATGTTCTTTTCTGCTCTGGGCATAAGGTACGAAATTTTTTGAGGAGGGGGCCAGTCGATTAGAACGACCCCAGTACGCAACTAGTACATAATATATTGATCCTGAAAGGATGAAAGGCAAAGTCGACCTCGGTGGAATTTGAATTCAGGACGTAAAGACAGAAGAAATGCCATTAAGCATTTCGCTAGGAGTGCTAAGGTTTCTCTCAGCTCGTCGCCTTAAAGGAACCGACAACATATATTCGTTCTTCTGCCATATATATCCTTGCAGATCCTGCACAGATTAACATACACGTCCAAATTTTAATATTTACATTGGGCGCATTGCTTGTTAATGTTTCCAAGAACGCACTAATACGCATTAATGTAATTTTCAAGGTATTATTCATATATTTTCTTTAAGGAACAGCAAAGTTTAATGATCTAACTACAAAACAGAAAATATAAAAATATGAAGGGCAATTACAATATTCATTTATTTATCTTTTGTAATTAATAAACTAAACTAAGTACACTTTAAGTAATAAGCACTTACATATACTTACTTCGATCAATCAAAAGAAACACACTTCTCCACTCACTCTAACCTAAACAAAAAATAAGCTTTAATAATTCATTGGCTTCATCTAACACCAGATATTCGGTATACTGCTTATGAAAATCGTACATATAATATTAATAATTAGCCTACATTCAATATAAACGTACTTGATTTTTTATTCACATATGTCATTCACCAAATTTCAACAATTACCACACGTCAGTAACATATATGCTCATACAATATATACACAGGTCGTGCTTGATATATTTCTGTCGATTTCATAAAGATTTCTGATTCCGGTCACCATTCACGTCTCAACTCTAGTTTCCCCAATGCTTTTATATCGTTATTGATATTCTTTCTTGTCTCCCGCACTCTTCACCAATTATTTATTTATGTAAATGTCACTCAACTGTCTACTCCAGCCTCATTGCACATTTATGAATTGACTGCCTACTCAATGTGAAATGCTGCTTCTAAGGCTAACTTCTTCACTTTCAGATCTCTTTATAATAACAAGCCATGAAATTGGACGGTTGGTTAGTTGGTTGAGGGAAGAGCGAGGAGAGAGTAAATGAATGGGCAGTTTGTTGTAACTGAAAAAGCATTTGCAATAAGTTTTGATTTATTGTAATGAATATTGGTTTCAAACTTTGGAAAAAGGCCAGGAATCTGAGGGGACTAGTCGATTATATCAACCCCAATACTCAACGGATATGTACTTTCTCGCCCTCTCACACCGGAAAAAATGAAGGGCAAAATTGACCACAGCAGGATTTGAATTCAGCATGCAAAGACAGATGGAATGCCGCTAAGCATATTGCCAGCGGTTCTATCAGCTGACTACCCTATTTATTGTAATGACAATTATCCTTAGACGCTATTTATTTAAGCTTTTCGTTAACAGTGTAAGTATTTTGGGCATTAATCACCACAATATTCGCTTGCTTATGAATTTAATTGCTACATTAGTAATAATGCACTTTTGCTACAATGGTATTCACACACTAATTATAATTCAACTTTTATCAAGGTACTGATAGTGGCAAATGCATAATTACAAAATTAACGAAAATATCTAGAATAACATTCAGATATTTCAATGAATTATACACACACACACATACGTGTGTGTGTGTATGAATGGAAGTTTTCTCCATTTTCTGATTGTTTAAGTTATATATATATATATATATATATATATATATATATATATATATATATATATATATATATATATATATATATATATATATATACATATATATATACATATATATATACATATATATACATATATATACATACATACATATACTAATTTAATATAAAATTACCGATAAATTTTTATTTCAGATTAACTACCTGGTATAATTATTAACGTGATTTTATCCTCCTTTTCTCTTATGACTAAAATAAAATATCTTAACTCCTGATAAAAATCGCATTTCCTGCGGACGTATTTTGCTAATATCCACGTGGTTGTCATGAAAATGTATAAATCTGACCTATCTTCGATCTATACGTAGAAATATTTTTATGCAGACGTGCGAATCCGCTTTGTACGGTTATGTATAATCATTTGTATGTATATTCTGGTGTATTATGTTGACGAAGGAACAATTCTTTTTGCGGCTTTAATCCAGAAATTAATTGACGTGAAGCTTTTCTAGTATTTTTCACTCGCATAACTACAATCTGTGTGTATTATTTTTTTACTTATTCGGTAGTTTCTTAGTGCCTTGCAATTTCAAGCATGTAGGAGACAGGTCGTTTCACCCTTCCCCATTAATATAATGTTATATATATATATATAATATATATATATATATATATATATATATATATATATATATATATATATATATATATATATATATATACATATATATATACATATATATATACATATATATATACATATATATACATACATACATATACTAATTTAATATAAAATTACCGATAAATTTTTATTTCAGATTAACTACCTGGTATAATTATTAACGTGATTTTATCCTCCTTTTCTCTTATGACTAAAATAAAATATCTTAACTCCTGATAAAAATCGCATTTCCTGCGGACGTATTTTGCTAATATCCACGTGGTTGTCATGAAAATGTATAAATCTGACCTATCTTCGATCTATACGTAGAAATATTTTTATGCAGACGTGCGAATCCGCTTTGTACGGTTATGTATAATCATTTGTATGTATATTCTGGTGTATTATGTTGACGAAGGAACAATTCTTTTTGCGGCTTTAATCCAGAAATTAATTGACGTGAAGCTTTTCTAGTATTTTTCACTCGCATAACTACAATCTGTGTGTATTATTTTTTTACTTATTCGGTAGTTTCTTAGTGCCTTGCAATTTCAAGCATGTAGGAGACAGGTCGTTTCACCCTTCCCCATTAATATAATGTTATATATATATATATATATATATATATATATATATTTAAGTACAAGTGAATATATATAAGCGTCAAAGGGATAGAATTATCCAAGATTATACTGTTTAAATACCTAATAATATAGGCACACACATGTATATTATTATTATCATTATTATTATTATTATTATTATTATTATTATTATTATTATATATTATTATTATTATTATTATTATTTTTATTATTATTATTATTATTATTATTATTATTATTATTATTATTACTACTACTGTTGTTGTTATTATTATTATTATTATTATTATCATCATCATCATCATCATTTTAAAAACCAAGAGAGAAGATAGAGAGTAATAAAAATTTATTAATACATTGTCAAACCCTACACTTGTTTCAATTCATCGCTTATAGTTTAAAATCAATCAAATTTAAATTAATTTAACTTAATCAATTTGGTTAATTGTTACAAGCCAGAATACCATCAAAGAACATATAGAGAAATTTATATATATCATATTTAAAACATAATGACAACATTAAATTATCAAACAGGGTAAAACTGGCTCGAATTTTATGCCTCTGGAGATGTGGACACTATACTCCAGAACATTCTGAATTCAATATGGGCCGCATGTGCAGCATCAGTACCACGCAAGCACAAAAAAGCACCCAAGAGTGCAATTTGGGAGACTGCAGCAGTCCTACTTGCCAGGAAACAACGCCGTAATGCTGAACAGGAATACAAATTGCACAAATCAGAGGGAAACAGGAAAAAGCGCAATAGGTCAGCCAACCACCTCAAGCAGGTGACAAAAAAGGCAGTGCTTGAATTTGAACAACCCATTGCAACTAACCCTGACAGCAAAGTGTTCTGGAAGTATGTGCACTCAAAGCAGAGACTCCACTCTTCAGTTGGTCCCCTTCGCAATTCCCACACAAGACAGATTACTGGCAATCCCAAAGAATGTGCAGAAATCATTGCTGGATGCTATGCCGGCATCTTTACTGTCGAAGACCCAAATGTTCCATCTTCATCACCACTGACATCGGAATCTATATCTACTATGCAATTTACACCAGCAATGCTACAACGCCACCTTAAGAATAAACACAACTATGCCTCTCCTGGTCTCGATGGTGTTACATACCTACTTCTCAAACGCGGTGGGTAATTTCTGCTAAGCCAACTTTCTCTATTCTTCCAATTCTGTCTGGACAATGGTGTTACTCCAGAACAGTGGAAAACTGCCAGTGTTATCCCTCTGTTCAAAAAAGGCGACCGCACATCGCCTGTCAACTATCGCCCCGTTAGTCTTACTAGCTGCATCGCCAAACTGATGGAATCATGTATCAGAGAAACCCTCTGGAACTTCTGGAAGTCTCACAGCCTCATCCAGCCGTCACAATTTGGATTTATTCCTAACTCCAGCTGCTGTAATTAACTCATCGAGTTTCTTGGGGACGTTACCCAAATCACTGATCGCAGATCCTGGGTGGATGTCGTTTACCTGTACTTTGCTAAGGCTTTTAACTCTGTGCCACACAAAAGACTTATGGTGAAGCTCTCTGCGTTGGGCGTAAGAGACGAACTCTATAACTGGTTGAAGTCCTTTATTTCCGGCCGAAAAGAGGTTGTTACAGTTCTAGGACAGCACTCTTCGCCCTATGAGATGACATCTGGTGTACCAAAGGGATCTGTTCTTGGCCCCCTTTTATTTGTTGCATATGTTAATGACGTAGATGCCAACTTAAAGAATGTCACAGTACTGAAATATGCAGATGACATCAAGCTGTACCTCGAAATAAAGAGGTCAGATCCTGTTCACTATAGATCTCTATTGCAAGCAGACCTGGACACAATGCAGCAATGGATCATGGACTGGCAACTCGAGCTGGCTATGGACAAATGTACCACTATGCATTTTGGGAGGAGAAACACAGCGTCCACCTACTCCCTCCACAACACTAGTCTCAAAAAGTCTTCATGTGAACGTGACCTGAGTGTTATTGTCGACAGTGATTTGCGTTGGACAAAACACATCGCTAAAATTGTCAAGAAGGCTGAGGGTGTCTTGGCATCACTCACCAAATCCTTTGTGAGCCGCTCTCCGACTATCTATCTGCGGCTTTATACAGCTATGGTAAAACCTCAACTGGAATTTGCATCACCGGTCTGGAACCCCTATCATGACCAGGATATCAATCGTCTGGAAGCCGTTCAATGACGTGCAACCAAAAGAATACCCTCCATCAGGCATTTGCCATATTCTGAATGCCTTACTTCCCTGGGCATGGACACATTGAAACTCCGACGTCTGGCAGCTGACTTGGCAGACACCCATAAAATTATCAACCATCGCACAAACAAAACTCTGAGCACCTTTTCAGACTCCACCCATCTAACACCCGTGGACATATTTACAAAGTAAGAAAGCAGCACAGCTCCCATGACTTTAGGAAACATGTTTTCACGCTGAAGCATGGAACAAACTGCCGGCATCAGTTGTTAGTTGTCGGAGCACTGCATCCTTCAAAACTTCCATGCTTTCTGAGATTCGCCAACACTACACCTGATTTTCTCCCCTCCATACACACACAAGCATGTACCTGACTCGTGCATTGTTCGCTTTCCAGACATTTGCACACTACTGCATGTGCTTTATATGCACTGTCTGACAAGTTGTGGTGCACCTGAACACTGTATACATTAATTTCATTATTATTATTATTAAAAACAGAGAGTACTATTAAAATTTATACATAATATAAAGGTATATGCAGTTATAAAACTAGTTATTGTCATAAATTAGTATAAATAACTATAATGTTAATGCAGACATATCCATGCAAAAATACGATAAATGGTGATAGGTAAAAAAACAATAGATTGGTCATTAAATTATGGGAGTAGAGAAGTGAAATACACACATGCACATACGCTTGTACACAATCTCACACACTCACACACACATATACATATATATATATATACACATACACAGATATAAAGCTTAGTATAAAGCTTACTAAATTAATTAAAGTAATTAAAATTATGAATTAATAAGAAGATAAAGAGTGAGTAAATGAAGATTTAAGTGATACTACAATATTTAGAAGAGAAAAATAGACATGGAGGAATAGAGGCATGCACAACAAAAATAGGTGGTAAATTATTAAGCGATGTTTACAATAATTAAAGATGTAATATGGACATATATATGTATACACACATACATACATATATATATATATATATATATATATATATATATATATATATATATATATATATATATATGTATATATATGCATATATATATAAATATATATATATATATATATATATACACATGAATAAATAAATAAATAAATAAATATATTTATATATATATATATATATATATATATATTTATATATAAGCACACACCCGAGGGTTGGCTTAAAATTTCATAGGTTGAAATTGTCATGGAATTTGCGCAAATGAGTTTTGCTTGGGAACATAGACTCCTCGCGGTCCACACGCTTTTTCCATCAGTGTTACAATACTTGAATCTTTCATCCTATTCATCATACCAGCCAATTGTTTCTTCTGTTGGGGGAACAGATGCGATTATATCAGGAGAATAGAGGGGCAGATTCATCAGTTCAAAGGCATAGTCACGCAAAGCAACCATTGAAACCAAGGAAGACGTTTTGTGCAGGTACTTTATAACACCACGATGCCAAATGTTATTGATTTTGAAGAAGTTTCTACCAGTTACTTTTTAAGTACTCTTTAAACAGGAAGATACCAGTGGACCTAAAATAAAATGCAGTTATAATTAGGAATGGTTGAAATTAATGCGTGTAAGAATCACAACTCTAACGGTAACACATTAGAAATAAGATGTCCAGCTCTTAGCTCATAAATCTACATTTCTTTTTCAAGTAAGAACGTCTGTAATACATTAATTCCCTTTTATTTACATGGATATATGTGTTCCTGAAACACAAATCTACATATGAACTAATTCATATGTCATTTCACAATAACTTGCCTATTCTTAACTTTTATTGGTGCATTGGAAGGTGTTAATTAAGACTGCTTTTCACTTTCTCTCTATAGTATACGATAATATATCGGTGAACAGTGGCATCGTTGTGCATTAGATTACACACAGATTTTCAATGAGTCAAACTCTGGTTACTGCATCAACAAAAGTGGTAATGACAAGTACCGTTTGTAATCTTGGCCGTTGAAAATCTTTATCTTTATATATATAAAACTGAGAATGTGTGTCTGCTTGTCTGTCTGTCTGTCTGTGTGTTTCCCTAAAACTTGAGAACTACACAACCAATTTCATTCAAATTTTACACATGCCTTACTTAGGGTCCATGTAGTTTCATTGGCAAAAAAATGTTCAACTTCTTGCCTAGAGCGAGCCTATAGCAATATCATATCTTCTCCACTATTTCAGTATTACGTGTTAAAAGTGAAACAAAAATATTTCTCTATTTTATGTCAGATGCTTTCACTTTAACAATAAAAATAATAATAACAATTGAATTATATGTAGTAAGTAATATTAAAATCAAACTAAAGTAAAATATAATCGTAACATAACAAAAGTAAAAATAGCAATTGGTATAAAATTGCATCAATGATTTGAACTTGAATAAGTGGTTTCACATGAATGGGAATAAATTAAAAATAAAATTAGCGTGCAGAAATGGAATAGTCCAGATGGATAATAAAAAATTAAATTAAAGGAAAGACTATTGTCTATAAAGTATACAATGTAGAGAAAAAACACCTTCGAAAATTGTCTTGGTACGACTCAGAAAGATATCTAATCAGAGGCGGTAAATTCGCCACAATAGAAGCAAGGTTCGAGTCAACGGAGCGTGCAAGGGAGTAATCGACTCGAACTTGCAAAGTAAAAATATTTTATGTTTATCTTTATATTTGGGACGTAGGACGTCCCGGAAAAAAAATTTTAATCCCCCCCCCCCGAAGTAGAGGTAGGCTGGATTGTAGCCACACTTCTATACAAAATGGAGGACAAGATACAATTGATCGAAATTACAAGAGACGGGCTAACAATTCCAGTCTATTATATATTTTGAGTATTGTTATCACTAGCGATATCAAGATATAACTTTGTATTTTGCATTATATGTGTAGATGTATATATATAGATGTACATGTAATATGTACACATATATATACACATATATACATGCACTAGCACTATGACCCGGCAACGACGGGTCTTTAATGCTAGTTCTCTATATGGATAGTATTTTAATGCTATCTTGTGGAAATATGATTCACTAATCGTGTGTAAAGATTTCTTATTCAGTCAGGTTCCTGTTTGCTTTAGTTAGAAAAATGTATTATCAATAAATATAATCTCATAATTTCAACCTGTAACAGAGATAATAAATAAACTCCGTAATGAAAATTTGATTCCATTTCAGAAGATTTTATTATGTAATTATATTCTTACCTTATTCGATGTCATATCAGACGCACTTTTTTCAGGAAAAAACGTCTAAAATATCGCTCCGAATCTTATATGCAAACTTAGCTAATTTTATCCAGGACGATCACCTGTAATAAACTAATTTTAACCAACTGGTTTTCCCACGAAGTTCCATAATTATAATATTTAAACATTATCATTATTACTTATACATAGTAACTTTCTGCTAAAGTAGTTTTTTAATGTTTTATAATCTACTTCTTAAATGCTTTAAATATTACATGCTTTAAGTCACTAAAAGCGTTTTTGTTTTGCTTTTTTTTCTGAAATATGCGCATCTGAAATTTGGTTACATCTAATATGCCCGCGTCTCTTTTATGCCCTCAGATACGATATACATGCTGCAGGAATTTTTATGTAAAAATTGGAAATATTTATCTACACATAAATAGCAAAGTATACAAACTAAGAAACAATTGCATGATGAAGTTATATATATATCAAAATTACAATATTTAATTTTTGCATCATAACATGGTTCATTTTTTTCCCATCCCGTTATTAATTTGCAAATATTAGTAAACAAATTTCTGAGCGTAAACGGGCATTACGTTTCCATAATAATCATATAAGTCACTTATTAAAAAATTGCTTGGTCATGACTTAAATTAATATCAAAATATCATGAAATACGAGACAGAGATTAATGATCGTGTAATATATAATCAAAACAGCAATTTATCATGTAAAAATCAGACTGCTGTATACTGATATATTGCATAATGGTTATCATGTACGCCTATATTTTCATCCGGACGTATTGACTATATACCTTCACAAACAGAAATATTTACGGAATTACATACACACTAACATGCTCACAAACCACACGCGTTTTTCTCTCACTTTCTCTCTATCTCCCCTCAACACACAAGAAATGGTCTACAAGCATTGTATATATAAATATATATATATATATATATATTATATATATATATATATATATTCATTTGAATCTAAATTTTGCTGAACTTATTATATATATATATATATATATATATTATATATATATATATATACACTGATGATGACTATAAAAAATCAACCGTCCGAAGGCAAACGAGCTAAGACAATCTCTCAGCATAAATTCAAGTATTTGGACACACTTGGACCGGTTTCTGGACTGGCATAATAGCTTCAACCTCCTCAATACGCGTTACCATGATAGAAGGCCCCAACCCGCTGCAACCGATTCGTTTTTGGCTGAATCATGGCAGTCACCAGTGTGAAAATATTTTCAGTACGGAGCATTTTCAGTTAGTCGCGGATTGTCAAACTGTGCTCATTAACTTTTATGCTCAACAATAACAGAAAGTATACGATGCTTTGAAAGCCCAGTTACCTCGACCTGCCTACAATCCAGACCTTGCACCATCAGATTGCGACAGTTTCCAACATACGGCTCATTTCTTTTATCGGCGTATGCTCACAAATGTGGATGATATTGAAATGGATGCAGGAGGATTTTTACCTCTAAACCAGCTAAATATAATAAGCGTTGAAAACTGAAACTACTATATGGAAGGTTATATTTTCGTATGTAATTCGTACGTAATTGTTTGAAATATTAATTAAAACTCGAAATGCGATAAACATTTTTTCTCAACTTGTTACATATACATGTGTGTATTTGCGCGCGCGCGTGCGTGTGTGTATATGTGTGTGAAGGAGCATGGCTTACCGGTTAGGGGTATTCGGGTCAGGAGAGTAAGGTCGTGTGTTCGATTCCCGACGTTGCGTCTTTCAACATGGCTTCATTTCATGTTGCCCCTGTTCATTTAGCTGGTAAGAATGAGATGTACCTGTAATTCTCCTCGAGAACTATGTGAAGGGTGTAGTGCCTGTCGATGAAACGCGCAGTACCTTGCACGTTAATTTTGTCAGCAGATCGAGGAATAAGTCAGCTGCCTAAAGAGTGGTTATATGAGGAAGGCGAGTGGGCTGATATGGAGATAATGATTCAAGTAAACAAATAAACAGGCTTGGGCTTGATATAAAGTATATATACATACGTACATATATAGATGTAAATATATACAGGGGCAAAATTGAGATAGTGAAACGAATGCTGAAAACATTCGGAAGATGAACATTCATACATAAGTATATAGTTATTTGTATATTAGCAGAAGTTATCTCCTCACTTTGAATTCAATTCACATTGACCTCAGCTTTGCCTTCCATCTTCAGGTCATTTTTGAACACCTGAAAATTATCTTTCGCATTGTTATTCCGGGGGAATATTATAATCGCTGTGACACAGGTTAAAATGCCTTTCGTTTATTTGAGAAACCTCTTGAGCTGAATATCATTGTCGCTTTGTCTTTTCGAACTCCATCTGTCCAAGTCAAACAATATAAATACCCGTAATACAGATAAAATTAACCCATGTAACATTGTGGAAATGTATTTGTAATATAAACAGAGTTAGAGAATTTTAAGGGGGGCACCAGAGAATTGTTAATGGTCTATGTCTGAAATGTTTTATTTGGTTATTGAAAGCTTAATATAGAGGCAGTTACAAGTCAGAGGTCTGTACAAATGCCATGTTTCCACGTTTCCATGCATCTATCCATTTTTGTCGTGGATGTAGATTCCTATCAGAAGCAACAATCATTGCATTCTCCTGCTTGATTTCCGAGCGTGATCAACTGATATAAGCGTGGCAAAACAGTTGAATATTTCCCTGATATCTCGTTTAAGATCAATCGCAAGATTTCCTGTCGGTTGGCTCGGCTTCAAAACTCTGTCTTGCAATCCCTTCTTACGTCAATTTAACTGCATGTCTGTAGTACGAGAGCTGTGACTCCTCAATGTTGAGAAGTGGCGACTTGATCTAACCCAGAGAGATTCTTGATCTTCGAATAACGTTAGTCGACAGCGCGTTTACATGATTGCATTCGCGCGATTTTGGACGGAGGGAAAAGTAAGAAAGTGTATTGTATAATGAATTAGTTATGATATTACCTAAAACATGAAAGACATTGTGATGGTTCCCAATCTGCTTTATTAAGAACGAAATGTGACTGAAGTTATATGTTTTGCCGTTTCAAAAAGGATGGAATAATTGGCTAAAAGAAATGTCCGATTGAAATGGCTGAAACATCTCTGAGCATAACTATGTTCAGCTCTACTCAGAGCTGAACTGGAGCTAAAAAACAACAACAACAACAATAACACTACTACTACTACTACTACTACTACTACTACTACTACTACTACTACTACTACTACTACTACTAATAATAATAATAATAATAATAATAATAATAATAATAATAATAATAATAATGATGCAGTACCAGGCAGTGGCTCTCATGGCTTCTGATCTTAACTGATTGGAAGTGTTATCACGTACATTGTTTTGTCTTCGTATAAAAGATGGGCTACAGTAAATATTCTGCTCAATACCACAGATTTGCTTGTCAGTTGTTTGACCTTAACCAGTTGAGCATGTCCCTTAGTGGCTGACGATATGTGCATCTCTGATCACGAGCAGAAGTAGTGGGGGAGCATCATAGCCATGTGTTGAGAGGGATTCTTTGGGGTTTGAATAATTCACCTCTGGAAACATGGGTGTTTCGTTCAACGTCCTTGGACAGCCCTTATTCAGGGACCTTTTGAGCGGGATGGGTTACTCGATCTGAAGAAAATTCTAACTGGGCTCCACCTGCAAGGTCATGTGCTGTTTATCTTGATATGAGATCACCATGTCGCGCACATATGGTTGTGATGCTTGTGCCTGGTGTGCCCTTATCGGACGGGTAGTCATGATGGGTATACTGGGCTTCGTATATTTTACCCCAGTGTCACTTTGATGGCATGCTCTGCTCGCTCACTCAATAATAATGATAATAATAATAATAATAATAATAATAATAATAATAATAATAATAATAATAATAATATAATAATAATAATAATAATTTTAGAGATTTAAACAGTGAATAGCATAGGTAGTCCACTGGAAATGGAATTCCGCTCTTGCAGACACAAATCATTGTTATTTAAATTGATAATTGAACCTATTTATCAACAAGAAATCCTTTAGGATACGATACAAATATTCTCTGACCTTCGTTAGTAATTAAATAATCGCTTGAATAAGATTGTGTAAAACATTTCAACGATCAATTAGACAGGCCATGTGGATGATGACAGTGATATATAACATAACATTGTTCGAAATTTCAGTATTCTACCTCAAAATATATATCATCAGAATTTTTAAAAATCACGCTACTGACTCTACATGACACTGTCTTAAATATTCCCAAAATTTAACTTCTAAATCAATGGATCAAAGGACTGAATATTTAAACTATGATTAGGAAATAATGAGGTGTTTTATAGATATCTAATGTTAAGTGTGAGATAACTTACAAATTGACGATTCTACGTGCTTTCTTCGAGGATTGGTGAGCGAAAACATGCATACACGTTTATATTTTCATACATACAGACACACACATGTGTTCTTTACACACGTATATAAATATGTATGCATATGTATGCATATGTATATATATATATATATATGTATATATATATATGTACATATACATATATATATGTATATTCATATAGATATCACTGTATATATATATATATATATATATATATATATATATATATATATACACAAAGGAGTTTGTATGATTTTGCATAGAAGAATATATTACTCAAATGAATTTCAACTATGTTTTTCATGTTTTATTTATAATCTGATAATATTCTTTTTCTTTTCTTTTATTCTTTTATTTGTTTCAGTCATGTGATTGTGGCCATGCTGGAGCACCGCTCTTGGTCGAGCAAATCGACCCCAGGACATTCTTTGTAAGCCTAGTAATTATTCTCTTGGTTTCTTCTGCTGAACCGCTAAGTTACGGCGACGTAAATACACCAGCACCGGTTGTCAAGCGATGTTGGGGGGACAAACATACACACAAACATACACACACACACACACACACACACACACACACACACACATATATATATATATATATTTATACATATATATATATATATATATATATATATATACATATATATTTGACGGTCATCTTTCAGTTTCCGTCTACCAAATTCACTCACAAGGCTTTGGTCGGCCCGAGGCTATAGTAGAAGACCCTTGCCCAAAGTGCCACGCAGTGGGACTGAACCCGGAACCATGTGATTCGTAAGCAAGCTACTTACCACACAACCACTCCTACGCCTAATATAATATAAAATAATATTGTAAAAAGAAATGAAATGAAGTATTATTTGTCTATTCTTAATAATAAATGAAATATTAAATGTCCATTCTTATTGATCATTGCCAGACAGGTAATGCACTATCTGAACGTTCACGTGTGTACCGACAACAAATTAAAAATCCAGAAGTCCGCCAAATACCGCTGAGTATTTAGCAATATGTGGCCGGAAAATATTTATAATCTTTCCATTTCATAAAATATACAATCCGAATGAAATCGAGAGAAAAGGACTTTATTGATAAATTCAAACCCAAGTTTAATAAACATTAATAAAGAATAGTTTTATTTAAGGTTTAAAAGTCTTATCACCATATCTAAAAAAATATAAATCTCTAAAAAGTAGTGCTGTCATCATTTCTAAAAATAAACACTGAAAAATGGTATGGCATCATTTCTAAAAATAGCCAATCAACTATTACTTCTATCCACAGGAATGTGGATAAAGGACAAAATTTAACTAGTCAGCCACAGTTGAAACCAATGAACACAACTGTCACCACGACCATATGAACCTGAAGATTGCATAAATGCAAGGAAGTATACTAGTTTAATAAGAATGGACATTTAATATTTCATTTGTTCAATAGGAATAGACAATACTTCATTTCATTTCGTTGTACTATATTATTTTATATCTTATATTAATATTATGTATATAAATAAAAGGTGAAAAACACTTATATAAATGTATATATATATATATATATATATATATATATATATATTATATATATATACATACATACATACTACATACATACATACACACATACATACATACATACATACATACATACATACATACATACATACATACATACATACATAGCCACACACTGATATACGCGCCCACACAGACACGTGCACATATGTATGATTTCATCAAGAGGCCGAAAATCAGATGCCTTACAAAACTAAGCGCTAGGTAGTCATTTTTATCCACCAGTAACATTCGTAGCTCCTCGAATTCATATTGTCTGTCTGCCAACAATAAGTATTTCGGTGTCCTTGGTCCTCTATTAAGCTTAGAAAGTTTTTCAGCACTATGGATTGTTGTTGAGCACAATAGTAGTGAGTGAGCTGAAAAGCCTATGCTACTTTTGAGCATCAGTAGTTGAGACAGTTGGAAAGAGTTAATAAATCTCCTCTTTGCTCTTGAGGCTATTATATGACATGCTTTGACATCCATGAGAAACCTAGTTCATGTAGCATCAATGTGAAATCTAAGCATCAATTATCAGTTCAGTTTTCGACACCATGCAGATGAATGCTCTCTACGCACCCCTTGATATTCTTGTGTGGTCTCATCATCATCAGCTGCAGCACCTGCAGAAGCAGCAAGAACAGTATCACCATCATCATAATCATCATCATCATTATCATCATCATTGTCTATCTACTAGAATACTTAGATTATGAACTTCGTCCAGTGCGATAATAGATATGTCACATATCTCATTCTATGGTCAGTGTGTTTCTATCGTCAGCAAAATGCCACATCACTATCAGGGGCCCAACGACGGTATTTAAAGGGCCCCCATAGTCCATGCTCGAATAGGAAAATGACATTTCTGATATCAAGGCCAACAGAAAACTCCACATTTCTTTTAGATGATACAACAAACTACAGATGTCCTCGTGATATCTAGGTGGTGAATTGAGGCGGTGGTGGGGACGTAGTGTTATTAACAGTACACTGTTAACCTTGAAAACCATTTAGTGTATCTGTATGTAGCAGCCATTAAGGGACTTGGCTATACACCTAATGAAGATATATACTTCACGACATAATATGAGGTTTGTCTCTCTCTCTGCTATGAGGAAGTGTTTACATAGAATGAAATCTCAGATAATCTTCATGTCTTCTATGTAAGGCCACAGAGCGCATTCATGTCTCTATGCTCACCCGCTATTCGATGGTCTGAACTTATATGCTCTACATAAAGATAAAAAAACAATACGCCATTTTGAGAAAAACGCGTACACACATTGTATTTACTTCTTTCAGATATTGATATTCAAAAATTTCAGTATTATTATAGAGGTGTCATTTTAAGAGCTGTCAATTTTTCCGTTAAGTGAAAGTATGAAGACAACCATTTCCTCATAGAACAGACCTGAACAACTTCTAACTAACGCACTTCATTTTGTTTCCACTTCATACACAAAATTTATTATATAATTCAAAATCAAATTCTTTTCTTTTTGTTTTTTGATATTTTTATAAAATTTCAAATCTCAAAACTTACAACTTTTATCTAGTTATTCATTATTTAGTTTTTCATTTTAATCTCCAGTTTTTCTCCAATAAATTGCTGTTGTGTTTCTTATTGCTTTCAAAACTGGAAAATTAGAAATGGTGATGTATGTGTTTGAGAATATTTTGTTTACACTTTTCATTCAAAGTGTATGTCTATGCGTGCGTGAGTGCGTGTATGTGTATGGATGTGAGTATGTCTGTGTGTGCGTGTGTGTGTACGCCAATGTCAGCGTGTGCATGTGTATGTGTATGTTAGTATTATATGTGCATGTGTGTTTGCTTATGTTAGTGAATGTGTATGTATTTGGGTGTATATGTAAGTGTGTGTGTCTGTAACACAATAGAATAGCGGTTGATGAAAATATCGAAACAATTCTCTTTTATCAGTCCATCCCCAGAGCTGGCTATTGTTTTTGCATGCTTTTAATTTTCTTGCTTAATGGATTCTTTTAACCATATTCTTTGTAAACATTCTCACTATAGATTGTTTTTAGTTTTGATTTGTGCTTAATTTCATAGACTGGAGGAAAATAAAAAGGAAATCTAAAAAAGTCAACATTGAATTCAAAACGCTAACATTGACATTTTAAGTTGTTATTTATGAAATTTATTTATATTTCGTAGAATTATTATCAAAATTTATGACAATACGTTAGTACAGCGACACAAGACATTACTAAGATAGGACATTCTCTGTTGATAAAGTTGTCATTAAATATTATAGATAATGTCTTGTCTCAGAATGAGAGACAGATGACTATGCAATATGTGTGCGCATGTGTGTGTATGTGTGTACTGGTATTTGCTCGCGTGTTTGACGTGTGTGTGTGCTTGCGTGTGTGTTTAAGAGAGAGAGTGTGTGTGCGTGTACGTGTGCGTATGCATATGTGTGTGTGACTCAAGGCCCGTGTGTGCGTTTTTATACTTGAATTCCAAGATCCTTCATCTGGTGCTGAAATACAATTTTTTCTCACTCGAGCGAGTTATTATGATTAGAAACATAGGCACTGGTTTTATTTCACGTCATAATTAGTCAATATAATTAGTCAAATTTTAAACTATTTTTACCAAATGACTAATCAATTCCTTGATTAAGCGCGCGGCCCTTCTATCTATCAATTAATCAATCAGCGATGATATGTCATTCATGAGGTCGAGGATAGTGACAAAAGAAATCTGAATAATCTTGCTAAATGATTGATTGACCGAACAAACAATCGATTGGTCAATTGGATTAATGGTTACCTAGTTGACTAATTACAGTAAAATTAGTGAAACATTTCCGATGCGTGTGTTTTGTATTGGCGTAATCACACTCTGAAGTTTTTTAAAGCACATACATAATATCTCTGTGAGAAGTGAATACTATAATTAAACTACATGCTTTGCCTTCTGTAAGTCTACCCGCGACTATTTTCGGTATTTGTTATTTTTGACTGATATTCATAAGCAAAATGAAATATATAAATTACACCTAATTATGCTATGCACAAACATATATTTGCAAAATCATTTGTAAAATAATGTAGCAGTTCGTAACACGAATAGAAGAACCTTTAAAACAGAGGAAAGAATAAATAAAAACATTCTGGATTAATCTAAAGAAGGAAGTTCGGAAACGTTCTCGATAAGCATCCTGGAACGATAATAGATTGGGTAACGCACACTGTTGTTAAATAAAAATATGCATTCATCCAGTTCCTGAAGTAAATCGCTCCTATACAAAATTTGTCAATCATTAGTTCCGCCATTACCGCTAATAACCTAATAACATACAAAATTATTCCAAGCTAGAAAAAAAAATATTTTCTGTAATAATAACTTATTGATAATTAAAAAAATAGCACAGCTATGTTTGATATCTGCATACGTGTGCATAGACGGAGTCGCATAAATACTCGATACACTATTTCTTCATATTTTAAATAAAACGATATTGAATTGCAAGTGTAGTGTAAGGTTGAACTTTTCTTCAATATGTTTTGCCTAAATTATTGAAGAGTCATATAAACAAAGATTGGAACAAAATTCTTTTCTCTACATTGATTTGTAATCAATGTAAACAAGATTGATTACCAATCATTTTAAGTTCATATACATATGCCCTTTAAAACATTTTCAAATCCCACACCTCATCATATCTACCAACCACAGTTTTGACAACTTTGAAATTTAACTGCTTAAGATATAACTGTAATTTAAATAAAACATCTATTACAAAATCGTGACAGGAAAATTCCCCTACTATTCGACGAGTCATATAATGTCGAAACTTTTAATCAAGATATGTATAAACACCATATGAGTGTTTGTGCGTGCATGCGCGTATGAGCATGTGTGTGTGTGTGCGTGTGTGTGTACGCGTGTGTGTACGCGTGTGTGTGTACGCGTGTGTGAACGCGTATGTGTGTGTGTGCGAGTCTTTGTGTGTGACTGCAATCTAAGACGGGTAATCATGGCAACGCTTTAACTTTATCAATCTCATCAGTCTGGAAGTAGCAGTGAATTTCAAAGGGTACAGCCACGTCTTTCAGTTTAAACAAGAAAAAAAAAAAAGAAAAGAAAAAAATGAACAGATATATGTGTCTTAAGTGATCGGAATACATTCAATTGTGTGCTGTGAATGCTGGAAAATTGTAATAAGATTAACACTTAATATTATTTTTCTTTTCACTTCGCATATTTTGTCAAGAATTTCTAGTTAGCATTTTTAATACCGCGTCTACAGAATATATTAACACTCTCTTTCCGAAATATTATAATGCATTCATTTATGTTGGTAACTGCTTTGATGATGCCCTATTATAAGTTGTCTCTGTGCAATACACCGTGTATGTGATTAGCAATATTGATTTTTCTCAAATCAATATATGTTGACTATTACTAAGTTATATCTAAAAATTAAAAAAAAGTAATTATATTATTAATTACTGAAATATTATAAGGAAACAGTTAAATGTGTATTAACTATGCTTCGCAAATATTGTAAACTTGACAACTTTTATTCGTGCAATCTGCGACAATACAATAAGGAATCTCTTCGACATTTAATACTTTTTAGACACTGTTACCATTCGTCTGTATAAATACCTTTGTTCAATAAACGTGAAACCTTTAGAATTCTGTTTATAACATGAATTCTCCAGCATGCAACATACTGATCAGCAATTCTATATATTATTGTTATTCAATAATAACGAATATTTTCTAAACCTCTATTTGCTTCTTGCATGTTCCTAACATTCAGTTCTGCTATTCTCTAGGCCCTTGCAGAAGCCATGATTAAAGTCTTAATTATTCCATTATCAACGTTCTTGCTTTTATAGATTCTTTCCCATTATATGAAATCATTTCTTATGTCGTACACGGCTACAGTATATTGTATAATATCGTGATATGCGTATTATAAAGCTTTCCAATTGATTACACATCAATATGTTCTTTATATTTTGTATTAAATAAGGTTTTATTCCGGTGCTATATGTCATGCAAATGTTTACCATCCCTGGGTTTCTTTATTTGCAATTTCTGTACGCGCTATATTAGGGTACTCAAGTGAACTGTTTATAATGTTTTATTCTATAGGAATATTATGCAGTTATAATGAAATTTGTATATAACTCAACAAATATTTTGCAACAACATCCAACGTCGATTTCATGTTAGACTCAAGATTTCGCACTCCTACCAGCAATGGATAATGCAACTACTAATACAGAGGTAACAATGGCCGATAAGAGGCAGATAGTTTGCTACTATCGAAAATAGTTTCAAGATTTTGGATGCATTTCTTGTCAGAGTAATTGACTTAGCCTGCAGTATTCAATTTAATGCAAATTTACTTGAAGCGAAATTTAGACCCGTGAAGAAAACGAACCTGAAAATGTAAATTTATCTCTTGATCTACTTTGTTACATAAAATCTTAATTAGTAATGTCATACTTTACTTAAGTTGCTGAAATTAAGTTACATGCACAATCAGAATTGTAACAGAGACAAATACTTTATGAACATTGAATATGCAGTTGCTATTGATTAGCATTGTGTGAAATTGTATTCAGTATAACTATAACCACCCTAATCCATTTAGGTTGTCAATGAAGGATACGTAAGGATAGGAAGGATACGTAAGATAATATTATCTTACGTACCCTTCCTTTATTTAATGTTGTTGTCAAACAATATCTCAAATTGAAATATATAGCATTTGAACATTATACTTTACATTTTATATAGTGGTGGTGGTGGAGTGAAATATAATTGATTGTATCGATATCAATATTCCAGTAGGATCCTTTGATGCTATCGGTACATGAAGCCGGAATAATCCTTATTTCCAAGCCATTCGGGACGCTTCTGAGTAATCTGGGACGCCATTCCGTCGCACAAGTAAATTCCAGTTGCCATATTCAGCAAGAAATATTTGAGTAATATGAAATATCTTGCTCAATGAGTCAGCGTGTCGCCCTGTCCTAGATTCGAACTAACGACCTAACGCTCCTGAACTATACATCCTAAATTCTAAGTCATGCACATTCGCATGCTTATATTTATTGTTTCTTTAGATTTCACAACTGGATGATTGAAATCCAAAATTAACTTTAAGGGTATTTGAACTCGGCAAATAGTAGAACCTAACTTGATTCAATAACACCCTTTGTCTGACACTGCAAAAATTTCGCCAACCTATGCCCTGCACCGTTTGAATGCCACATAATTCAACAGAGTTGGCAATCAAATAAAGTGGATTTGTTTTGGCAATTTATCCTAAAGCTGGCATTGAAATGTAGAAATATTATTGACTTTTGCATTGATTGATAACATTTGCCTCAGACGTCACATGCAATTATGTTGCAATTATTTAAAACTTTTAACAAGTTTGTGAATAGTAATTAGGATTCTAATCTGACGGTGTATTTGATACATGTATAAAGATTAGAGGTGAAGAGACAGAATTTTGATTTTGCAAAAATTTATGTACTTTAGGCTCTTTCGTTATTGTATTCATTCTCTCCGAGAAATGATTTCATGAGACTGTCCTCTAAGTTGATGGGGGTTATTAGGTGCCTGATTTCTAAAATTTAAATGAATTATACGACTAAATTAAACATTGATTTGTTATGTGCATTTATCGTAGTTTGCTGGTTTCTTTGCAAAAAAAAAAACGAAAAAAGATTCATAACAACATCTTCTTGAAGCATAAGTAGTTTCCTCCCAGAGAATTAAATATATGCATGATGTGTAACAAAGTAAATAGTGAACCGTTTAATATTACGAGAAAATAAACTTGAATCAGCATAAATACAGAGCAACTTCACTGAATATTCAACAGCATAAGTTCACTAAATGAAATACCTTCATGTTGTTTAGGAAATTATTTTTACCATAATAGGGCATCGAAATTGTCTGGAACTTTTTAGGAAACTTTTCCTCTTTTTTTAGTGCAGCAATCAAAAAATATTATGTATTCGCAGAGATATATAAATTTCATAAAACACGTTTCTAAGAAGACACTTCATATAATTAATATAAATTCAGATATTGTTTTCACCACTTAAAAATCAACTGAATACTTATACAAATTTTGCCACTGTGAAACGCATAAATCTAAAACAATTAAAACTATTAAAACGTCACATTTTATCTTTCTTTACCTCCATGATCCCGGAGAATGGTGGGAGAATAACGGATGAAACAGGAACGGAAAAGAAGGGAATTTACCTGGACCGGAAATGGACAACGAGAAAGGAAGCGGTAAAGGAATGTTAGATGAGGAATTCAGCTGCTGCGGAAAGGTGTTTGCTAGTTACATTGGACTGAGAATTCATCAAGGAAAGGTGTGTCAGAGGAAAGTAATTGAAAAACCATAAGACGTGTGGCTAGAACCTCCTAGAAAGAAACCATAGCGAAGGTCATTCCACAGTTGAATCGGAACAGCCACAAAGTGATAGGCGTGAAGAAGCCAAATATTAAGTGGTCGAAGGGAAATGATGCAGCGAGCTATAATAGATTCGACGGCGAAGTAGCAAGAATGACCACCAAATTCAAAGGAGACCTCGAACAAAAGCTCGAGAGCTTGGCTAATATGATCTTCCAGGAAGGAGAGAAAAGATTTGAACTTGAGTGGAGAATCATAGGCAAAGGGCGGACCATGGAGGAGAGACAGACGGATCGCAAAGATACGAGAAGAGAAGAAAAAACTCAGAACCTGATGGAGGGATGCAAAAGAGGGGGCAAAAGAAGGGTTAAAACATCTATATGAAGAGATAAAAAAGAGGCATCGAGAACTACTAAGAACAGAAAGAAGGAAGAACAGAAGAAAAGAGAGAGAAAAGAGCTATCACAGTTTTGTAAACAACCCATAACAATATGCAAAACGTTTATTTACTGAAAGTAAAAGGGGAAGATTGGATTGCAAGAAAGAGGAACTCGAACGCCGTCTTAAAGGGACATACAGCGACGCTGATAGAAATAAAGTACTCCCAGAAATGCACGGGCTGAAGAAATCGCCTGAACCAAGGATACCATTCAATTCGAGTGACATCAGACGAAAGGAAATGGATTAGTTCATAAGAAAAGCAAGAGCAAAATGTTCACCAGGGAACGATGGAGTATTGCCCGAAATTAACTTCAGGTCGTCCATGAATAACAAGTGGTTCAGTTTTTCCCTTACCTCTTCCCAGATCATACCCCAACTTTGTTTTCTGTAGTATTTTACTTAAGGGGATCATTCCCAGCATGAAGATCAATGGGGACACACTGTCCTCCTGGAAGATACCTCTCTTGATTTTCACCTCTACTAATATTTGATTCCCTGCACTCAATTCCGTTCTCCAGTACTTCATGCTATTCCATACAGCGGAAGGCATGTTATTGATATAATGTTGGATACAACATTGCCGTTTTCAGGATCCTTGGCACATAAGAATGGCTTTCCCTTTGTCATCCATCTGGGGACTGCGCCTTCCTGCAAGCATTCATCTAGCTGTTGCGCTATCCTTTCAGCTTCTTCATCCAATAACCTTGGACTACATCCGGTCCTGGGCTCTTCCAATTTGAGAATTTTCTTAAATATTTTTTATCATATCTGTAGTTATTTTTATGTCTGCTTAGCCTTCTGTATTTCTTAACCTAGTTTGGATTTCATGCAAGCACTCTGCTTCATCATTATGCTCTACAGGTTGGTCCCAGATCCCACTCCAGAATGCCTTGCTTTTCTCTGCATCTGGTATTTTGTTACGTGAAAATGCCCATCTAGTTCCTGAAACATTTTGTTCTGATTTTCTTCAAATAGTCTATTTTGCCTGAATTGTTTTATTCTCTTGTCGTATATTTCCAGTTTTGCTTTGATTGCTACTACTCTTTGTTTCAATTCTTTCAATATTTCATCATATCTTTTATCTCTTATTCTGTGTTCTTTCTTATGCTTTCGTTCTGCAATTTCCCACTTCCCAATCTGTCAACTTGTCCTAAATACCTTTTTAACTTCCTTTCGTAGAAATTCGTCTACTCTAGTATGGTTCTTTACGTTCTGTTTGTTCTCTTCTTTCCTATCCAACTCTACCTGTAGCAACCATAGCTGCAGCCCAAATAATCTTGCTAGTTTCAGTTATATTTCTCGTGTGGAATAGCCCAAGAACCGAAACTATCTTTTCGGATTCAACTTTAAACTTGCGTCGATCAATGTACCTCAGATTGGGGGATGCTTGATCCGGGTCTTCTCTAATATATCGACACAGTATTGTCGTTGCTGCTGTTGCTTTTGTTGTTGTTGCTTTTGTTGTTGTTGTTGAGGTAGCGAGCTGACATAATCGTTATCGGCATTTCGTCTGTCTTTAAGTTCTGAGTTCAAATTCCACCAAGGTCGACTTAGCATGTCAACCCTCCTGGAGTCGATATTATAAGTACTAGTTGAAGACTGGGGTTGATGTGATCGACTTTCCGAAATTGCTGGCCTTGTGCCAAAATTTGAAACTATTATTATTATTGTTGCTGTTATTGTTGTTGTCGTCGTCATCGCCATCATCAAGGTGATTATCAGCAGTAGTACTTGTAGTAGTAGTAGTAGTTGTGGTGGTGGTGATGGTGGTGGTGGTGGTATTATTATTATTATTAGTAGTAGTAGTAGTAGTAGTAGTAGTAGTAGTAGTAGTAGTAGTAGTAGGAAGAGGAGGAGGAGGAGGAGGAGGAGGAGGAGGAGAAGCAGTAGTAGTAACATTATTATTATAATTAGTAATCATGTTAAGGGCATTGAATTAGGGAAATCTATAGAGTGTATGACAAAATATCTTCCGGATCTCTACGTTCTGATGCCAAATTTCCCTGAAGACAATGTTAACTTTCATTTTTCGATAAAATATAGTTGCCATAAATTAATCAGTCGGTGGTATTGTTCAACACCTCCAAAATTTTGGGCGCTGTACCTGTATCAGAAACTAGACTTTTAATAGCTGTGGGCTAAGAGAATCAGTACAGCATCGGCCAAAATTACTTCCGGGATGTTTCAACGATATGTATTCTGATTTCAAATCCTACGAAGTGAAATTACTCTTCATCCGAAAGGGACAATAAAGTAGAGTACCAATCAAAAACCGGAGTCGATATAATCCGTTATTCCTCTACCATAATTTTCATGTCTTACGTCTAATTTACAAAAGCTATTACATTTTGTTGTTCATCAGTTGTTCAGTCTATTTTACTTGATCGTAATCTTCAGGATGCTATTAAACCCCTTATTATACATTATTGTATAATTTATTATGACAGTTGTGTGTGTTTCTAGTAATTAAGTTATTCAAAGCTAATATCTGAAGGAACAATGATCAAAGGTGAATTATTTAAATAGAATCTGCATTGATATCTGACAGCATCAAATATAAAGATACTATACAACTGCATAAGCTTGATATGTGACAAAAGAGAACATTTCTGTGAGGCAGTTAATACAATTCAGTAATGAAGTGCAAACAAGAAAACGACAATAGTAATGTTGTACATCCAACTAATTGTTTCAGGGTGAACAAAATTATTTAAGACACCTGAATTGTGCCAGATCTTTATAGAATGGGATCTTTATCATTTCCAAGAAAAAACAGTTACGTTACTTAATGCGTGAATATAATGTGTGAATATAAAAGAACCATGTGTGAATGTTACTTAATGTGTGGATATAAAGGCAAAAGACAAGAGGCATGCAACATTTGGCATATTTTCTGTTACTAATCCCTCCAAAAATGTCACATTTTGTTTTAAATACCATAAATAAAATAATAAAATATTAAAATTGCCCCTTTTGTTACAATATTTTGGTTGAAATAAAGTTTCTGCTTCAGTTTTATTTTCTAAATCCATATAGAGTCCATACAGCCGTAAAACGTCTGATGTTGAAAAACGGCTTCCTGTGCATCGTGCTAGACAGGCAGATATTTTATCAAACCCGAAAGGTTGGAAGGTAATGTTAACTTCAGTGGTATTTGACCTTACAGAGTAGACAGACGGATCCTGTCCAACATTCTAACGATTCTGTTACGTCATTACCTTGATTGAAGAACGCAAATATATTTTATCCTGCAAAATATAATAGGAGGTGATGATAGTGGATATCCGTCGTTTGAAGATGAAGATATTTAGTTGTTCTATCAACTGAATAACCCACTCCTGAATTAATGAATAGGTATCTGATTTCACACACACCTGTTAATCCTCAGCCTAATTCTCTGGCAGAATCAATATGACGTAATGCATATGACAAGGCTTTACATTTGAATTATAGGAACAATCCAACCGACGGGCTTCTATAGTGTGATCATGTACTCAGTTTCACTCACAAAACATGTGTCGTCCCTAGACTACAGAATATTACATTTTTTCATAACGTTACGCAGTGAGATTGAATCCGTGACCACTTGTTTGTGAAACGAACTACATAAGTATTCGGTCATAGAGCTTCTGTTAAGTACAATTAGCTGGTAACTCTATGTTAACATCTCCATTATTGCTATGAAGTTTACTGTTAAGATGTTTATTTATTCATAATGCTGCACATCACGTTTAATCGGTTTGACATTAAGTCGAATGAATGAACATATGTTCAAAATAATTCGGGCGTGACCATCTCGTAGTTTTCCAAGACTCGATGTGACCCAGGACACAATGTACCATTCTAAGGTAGGAATTGTTATTTGAGAGCTGGTAATCATAGCCGAGATTCATGAAACTAAGCAAAAACGAATGTAATAAAAATGTTGACAACATAATACTAACGAAAATAATAGCAATGAAAATAATTAATATTATTTCTTGATTCACAACATAGGCTAACACCTTAATTGAACTAAAGACGAAAAAGTAATAGCAATAATAACAGTAATGAAAATAACTATTATTATGTCTTTATTGACAACAAGAATATAAAAATATAATA
>NC_043001.1:70760789-70765789 GCF_006345805.1 Octopus sinensis
GTAGAGCGTTGAACATATATTGACTCATAGAATTTAATAGATCGATAATGACATCATCACTGGATAGCATAGTGACAGCATCGCTAGGTAACATATATCACCAACAGACTTATAAAAGACAGTGTAATTAATTAACATATTTAGAGAAGTAGCTAATTAACATTTATGTATATGTATATATCAGCATGAGCTAGTTAACACAGAGAGACACATACAGATATAAACGCATTAGTTTATATATATATATATATATATATATATATACACGCACACATGTTTATACGTGTATATATCCAACCCCTTTTCTCTCTCTACACACACACATATATATATATATATATATATATATATACATAAGTTAAATTCAGTGTGTTTAGAGTAGTAGTAGTTGCAGCAGCAGCAGCAGCAGCAGTAGTAGTAGTAGTAGTAGTAATAGTAGTAGTAGTAGTAGTAGTAGTAGTAGTAGTAGTAGTAGTTGCACCACCACCACCAGCGGCAGCTGCAGACATATGAAAGTAAATTTGGGAAATAAACTATTGTATCAGTGCAAGTATATTTCTGACAAATTTGATTTTAAATTACCATCTACACTCTAGTTTGCCGTGGGGAAAAATATTTATTACAGGCAACTATTGTTAAAGCAGCAACAGTCATTTCCCGGAGTTTTGTACATTAACCGCTCATTGATAGCTCAATCTTATATTCATATACAGGCAGCGAGCGGCAGAAACTTTAGTACGCCGGGGGAAATGCTTAGCGGCATTTCGTCCGCCGTTACGTTCTGACTTCAAATTCCGCTAAGGTCGACTTTGCCTTTCATCCTTTCGGGGTCGATTAAATACGTACCAGTCACGCACTGGGGTCGATATAATCAGTTTTATCCGTTTGTCTGTCCTTGTTTGTCCTCTCTGTGTTTAGCCCCTTGTGGGTAGTAAAGAAATATGTATTTCGTCTGTCTTTATGTTCTGAGTTCAAATTCCGCTGAGATCTACTTTGCCTTTCGTCCATTTAGGGGTCGATAAATTAAGTACCATTTGCTTACTGGGGTCGATCTAATCCATTGGCCCCTTCTCCTAAAACTTTTGGGTGTTGTTGCAAGAGTAGAAAAGAATTGTATATTCGTATGTGTTACTCCCAACAAATTAGTTTTTATTTTATGTTTTCGAAAATGTTTAAAAACTTGTATCTGCTTTTAGCATTTCATTTCTGAGAAAGCCACAACACCTCTAAACGGCTACTGTCATACATAGCAACACTTGATATTTATAGTCACAATGTCTTCAATTAAGGTGGAGCTATCATCTGTGTTAAGAACTAATGAAATAAAGTGACTATTATTAGGTGATATAGAAGAACATAACCATTCATGAGATGGATAATAATAGAGTCCACTCGGGGATATATAGTGACATTACATTTGGATAACACATTACGGAGATATTCTTGTATCGAGAGAGAAGAAATCCAGTCTATTAAACTTTAAACAATGAATGAAGTCTAGGCCTTTTATTACTATTATTGCCGGTGTTCATTTTAAGGCGGCTAACTGACACAATCGTTAGGACGCATTCTGAATTCAAAGATGAAAAACTTAGTAGTTGAACACTGGAGGTCGATGTAATCGTCTCACCTTTCCCCTAAATTGCTGGCTTTGTGCCACGATTTGAAAATAGTAAAATGTAGAGATGTTTTAGCGGCGTTTCGTCCATCTTTACATTCTGAGTGCTAATTTCGCCGAGGTTGACTTTGGTTTTCGTCCTTTCGTGGTCGATTGAAAGAGTACCGGTTGAACAGTCGATGTAATCGATTAACCCCTCCCCTGAAGCTGCTGGCCCTGTGCCTAAATTTGAAATCACCAAATTTGTTGTTGTTCTTGTTCCCGCTACTATGGTCGCTGCTCATATTGTGCAGTTTCAGGTCATAATGAAGCCCACAATAACAGCAACGAAATGTGTTTGAACCTTGATTAAATGCGCTTTCATAAGTCACGGAATATTTTGGACAATAAATTCTCACGTGTACTTTTCTAAAGATTTCTTTCCAAAGATAGGATGAAGATTTTGTGGCTATTTCTAGCAACTGAATAATAGTATAGTGTCTCTCACATTGGCTTGTAATGCTATATAAATGCTATTTTGCGGTGGACATTTTATTTTACCTTTTGTATGAAAAATTACGTGCTTCAGTTCACTTTTCATTTTCAAACTGAAATTATAAAAGATATCGAAAGAAAACTCTTTCTCTATTGATTCAAATTAGCTATCGTTTCTAATTGTTTAATTTCTTTCGAGCATATAATTAGCAATACAACTGTAATGATGATTCATTATTTGAGAAATATTACGAAAGACATGAATATATTAAACATGATAATTAAGCCTATACTATTCATGTTAATTAATTTAAATGATTGTTGTAATTACACAGCAAGTTATTCGTTTTTGAAACAATGGTTATATAACGAAAAATGATTTACACAACATAGTTTATCAGTTTATAAAATTTATTCCCGAAATGACGATTTGATTCTTCTCACTCATATTTTATCACTGCATACCCTTCTCTTTTTCTCCCAATTAATGTTTATCTTCCTACATACATATATACGTATATATGTATATGCATATATACATATATATGTGTATATATATATATAAGTGAGGGCGCGTGGCTTAGTGGTTAGGGGCATTCGGCTCATGATCGTAAGGTCGTAAGTTCAATTGAGCAAGACACTTTATTTCACATTACTCTAGTCCACTCAGCTGGCAAAAATGAGTTGTACCTGTATTTCAAAGATCCAGCATTGTCACACATTGTGTCACGCTGAATCTCCCCGATAACTACGTCATGGGTACACGTCTTTGTGTAGTGCTCAGCCACTTACCCGTTAATTTCACGAGCAAGCTGTTCGTTTGATTGAATCAGTTTGGATCCTCGTCGTCGCAACCGACGGAATGATCCTATATATATATATATATATATATATATATATATATATATATATATATATTATATATATATATATATATATATATACATGCATATTATATATTTGGGATCCTCGTCGTCGCAACCGACGGAATGATCCTATATATATATATATATATATAATATATATATATACATGCATATCATATATGTATATATACATGCATACACATACCATTGTATCGACCGCTTGTCACTATGCACTTACTGGCTTACTTATAACTGTCGATTGATGCCAACAACCTGGCTAAACCAACTGGCTAACATTGGTCTTGAACGGAACTTGAAGCAGAAATGCGCATTTAATGTTAAGTGGACTGGGAGAACGTTAACTTAAGTGATTTGCTCAAGAACAGAACGTACCACCGATTTGAGAATTGTAACAACTATTGTGCGTTCGTCAGTGCAATATCCTAAGTTGTAGGCCTTATATCTTATTATAATGGGCGTTATGGCGGTCTGTTGTCCGTCTATCCGTCTGTCTGTCTGTCTTTCTGCATGTCTGTCGGTCTGTCTGTTCCCTCTTCACGGTCAAACTGCTAGACTAATCACCAAGATGTTTTCGGGATTACGAAGAAGAAAATGAGGAATGTTTCTAAGCGAAAAATCTGAAAAAGTATGATTATCTAGTAAATATTGAGTTTTGTATTAATAAATCACTTTTGATTTTTTTTGTTAAAATTCCGGCGTCGGGGGTTAACTCTGAATTCTCCCGCCCCCGCATAGGTCGTGAATTTAGAGGGTTTACATTTGCGAGACTATCACTTTATTTCCCGTTGTAGATGGGGAGATTTGATATCTTACAATATTGGGCGTTATGTCCGTCTGGCTGTCTGTCCGTCCGTCTCTTTGTTTGTTGCATCTTTACGACCAGAGCAGTGTTACGATTTTTTCGGGATTACAAAGACGGTCGTCAGGAAGAGATTTTGAAACAAAAACACTGAGAGCATTATTATTTTGTGGATATCAATTTTTGAATTGATAAACGAGTAACTCTAGATTTTCAAACACATCGCGAACACATGTCATATGGCTGCAATAGAATGTTGTATCACCAACAATAATATGCTTTCTCTAGGACATCACCCAGTAATCTATCAAGTCCATATATAGAAGAAAAATGACTACCTAAATACTGCCGATAAATGTTAATATAATTGTGTGTGTGTGTGTTTGTGTATGTATGTATGTATGTATGTATGTATGTATGTATGTATGTATGTATGTATGTATGTATGTATATACATATATATATATATATATATATATATTTAAAAAGACTCCGCCGGTTACGACGACGAGGGTCCCAGCTGATACGATCAACGGAACAGCTTGCTCGTGAAATTAACGTGCAAATGGCTGAGCATTCCACAGACACGTGTACCCTTAACGTAGTTCTCGGGGATAATCAGCGTGACACAGAGAGTGACAAGGCTGACCCTTTGAAATACAAGTACAACTCATTTTTGCCAGCTGAGTGGACTGGAGCAACGTGAAATAAAGTGTCTTGCTCAAGAACACAACGCGTCGCCGGGAATCGAACTCATAACCTTACGATCATGAGCCGAATGCCCTAACCACTAAGCCACGCGCCCTCACTATATATATGTATATATATGTATACAATACAGTATATATTATATATATACACAAATGCATTATATAATATAGTTAGTATTCGTTACTAAACACAACGTCCTATATATTTATCCCATTTATATTTATGTGTCGTCAACATTTGAGCCCATTTGAGCGAAAGAAGTATATTCTTTGTTTATATATAACGTGCATCGAAGGAAGCTGGTATGTAAAATAACAATATAATGTCAATGTTATTTATGTTTGAGGAATGGGAATGTATATGTGTGTGTGTGTGTGTGCACGCGTGTGTGTGTATACAACTGTGTCCCACTAATGTTTCATCATAAAGATAGATATTTTTCAATGAAGATTGAAAATTTCTATAAATATACTGCATATCCACTAGGTTCCGATCATATGTGAATTTGTTA
>NC_043001.1:70770789-70825789 GCF_006345805.1 Octopus sinensis
GATAGATACATAGATATGTGTGTGTGTGCGTGTGTGTATATATGTGTGTATATACAATACATACATGTGTAAATATATATAAAATATACATATATACATACGAGAAGGTGTAACCCATTTTAGATATTGTTTTTAGCTTTTTTCTTCCTTTATTTATCTTTGACTAGTGATGAGTATCACCCAACGACCGAATGAAATAATCTAAATGGTCTAAAATAGTGAATGTCAGTAAGATCAATAAATCTGGCTGGCAGAACAAAAATGTAACACCCGAAGAAGCATCCACATTGAATTGGAGTTAACTAAAATATTGATATTAATATTAAGATTATCTTAAGTAAAATTTTATGAACATGGAAAATTTTCACATGATAAACCATTAAGCATATGAATTTCCACATGCAGTAATTATTGTTATTATTATGTTTATCCTAAGCTGAAGGGAGTTCTACGTGTGTAACCATATAACCATAAAACCCGGGAGATGGAATTAACAGGTGATAACCGAAAAAGAGAAGCATGAGAGCTTTTAAGAACTCATTCGAGCTTTTGGCCCTATTGATGATGTTCCCTCTATAGGTACAAATTTAATTCTTTCCCAAATAAATTGCGCTTCATATTCGAGGCTCCGATGAAGCTGTACAGTGTTATTCACTCACTCAACTACGACTCAACAGCATCTTATAGCAGAAACAACAGTAAGGCTAATGAATTTCGTAAGATAATCATTTATTCCTTTCTCATCTCTCTTTCTCAGTACCGCTCTATATTCAGCCACCACTTCGTTCTGAAACATACGTATACTAACCTCAACAGTGGGTGATTGGTCTCACAGTGCCTAAGCGAAATATATGTGTGTGTGTGTGTGTTTGTACACATACATACATACAAAGGGAGAGAGAGAGGAAGAGAAGGCGATAGGTTGTCAATAATTGAATTATGATTCCGTGTGATCTGAGTAATATATCAATTTGATAGTTTTATTTCAATATAAACACATACAAAGAAAGATCGCAATCTCTGGGTTTATGTATTGACCAATAAAAATTTGGGAATTGGTCAGAAAAATGAGAATGGCTGTTTTATGTAACTCTAGCCGCCTGACATGCATGGATAATTTCCGTATTCCATTTCATTTTTTCCTAAGTATACCCATAGAAAATATCTACCTACACCTAAGATTGGTGAAATGGTCAAATACAAACGAAAGGACATATTAACCCAAATTTACTACTTACACCCTCAAAATGTTCAACAATACAAGCATTCATGATATAGCTTTGATAAAGGAAATAATGACGTAACATTTTAATCGATCAAATATGGGATCAATAAAATATGCATCAATATTTGCTATTGTATTTGAACTGCACGTACTCTAAATCATGCATAAATCTCTCTATTTTTGTGGATTTTTCTATCATATATTTGCTACTGTACACTAAATTTAAATAGAATTCATTCAGTGTTTGATCTTTGGATTTACACTTTGGACAGGTTACAGGAAATGGATTTACAACCTACGTGGATTAAAATTTAGTTAGCCGGGTGTCATAACTTGAGAATGGCTACACAGCATTCACCGGCATCATTTCATCCATTTTTCATTTAATACACACACACACACACACACACACACACAACATACACACACACACATACACACACACACACACACACACATACACACACACACACACACACACACACACACACACGTAACGAAGTGCTAGCGCTAAGCAGTGTTTAAAAATGAGCAGAATTTAGGTTAGTAGAAATATGTTAGCGACTTATTTCATCTGCTAAAAGGGAAATACATTGCAGTTTCTGTGGAAAATACATCTCTCCTATGGTAAAAAGGTGCGAAAACACCCGATTCGTTCAGTGTCACCATCTATTAGGAATCCCAGACAACGATATTTCAAGTTTCGCAGCTCTTGTCTATGAGATCTACCTAACAAAGGCAACTCTGAAAGAACTTTTAAGCCAAGTTAAAAAGGTGTGAAAACATCTAATCGACATGAGCCAAGAAGCTTGAAACATAGATACCTGGAATTCCTAACATATGGTGACACTGAAAGAACCGAGTGTTTTCACACCTTTTTACCATGAGATACGTTCTCCACAGTAACTGCAGTATATTTGCCTTTTAGCTGATGAAATATCTCTGAAACATATTTCAACTAATCTAAATTCTGCTCATGCCTAAACACTGCTTGGCGATACTAGCGCAAATCATTCATGAAGCTACAGCTTCAGAAGTGCATTCAGAGTTGCATCATACACACACACACACATATATATATGTATGTATGTATATATGTATGTATGTATATATGTATGTATGTATATATGTATATATGTATATATATGTATATATGTATATTTAAATATTTATGTATATATATATATGGCACCGTGTTGGTCCAACATAAAAGCATGCAGTCAACGCTGCAAAGTGGTGGTGTTAGGAAGGGCATCCAGCCAGAAAACCCTTGCCAAACCAGAAGGGTGCCTAGACGTAGCCCCTGGCTTCTTGGCCCCTGTTAAACCGTTCAACCCATGGAAAATGGACGTTAAATGATGATGATGATGATGATATGCATATCTATACATACAAATATTATGTATATATTTATATCTGTATTTATATATAGCTACCTATCTATGTGTGTATGTGCGTGTGTGTGTGGTAACTTTCTGAAACGGATAATTTAATAAAATTTTATACATGTACGTCTCAGATGGTGTAGATGAGGATTAGATCGGAATTTATTGTGTAAAGCATTTTTCTGTCATTTCTAAATAAATTCAAATGGAGCCGAACCTTAACGTGGTTGTTTAGCATACTAGAAATAGCAGTTATTTGCCATAACGAAGCAGCCACTATTCTGATCTGCTAATACGCCGCAAAGAGGAAAGAAGTATTTTGCAGTAAACTAGGCGCCGTGATTATTTGATCTGGGAGCAATCGATCCAATCAGCTTAAGCCCGGCTCTGCTAATATATATATATATATATATATATATATATATATATATATATATATATATATATATATATTATATATATATATATATCGGATAGTGGTACAACAATACACCAATATTTACTGGAAATAGCAGTCGATAATATACGACGCTATCTATTTAATTTATATATATATATTTATATATATACATACACAAGTTAGAAATAATGATCATTACATTTATTAGAGCAAATATTTCCTTTATTAGAGCAAATATGACATACAGCTGTTTCCAGTAATCATATAGGTACATTACCGATAGGTTTACTCAATAGTTCCTTTGCTCAATTGAGGTGAATTGAACAACCTAAGAAAATCAATGCTAATTTTGTCAGAGCAATTTGTCGTTATAACAATCAGGGCACTGGAGGAATGGCTATTGTATGGAGAAGGTGAGAGGAGAAGATGGAAATATTCAATTAAAATAGAGAAGAGAGGAAGAAAAAGGTGTGAAAGTAGGTAACGGGGTGGTATAGGAGTTACTTACTTGGAGAAGAAGCATTGTATTGCCAAATATGGACGAGGGATAGTCTAAAACATTAGTGTTTGTAGCCAGAGCAGCACCAATTGACATATTAGCGTTGTATATAAGTTACGTATTTTCCAGCTATTGTTTTGAAATTCGATTTGGTCAGTCCAAGACTGAAATTAGTCAATTTAGGGTAGCAAAAAAATTCAATAGAAATTTATCGCTACCAGCGGCCTGGTGGAAAAGAGAAAATAGTCATCGACTAAATATATAAATATAACAATTTAGGAGTGACCCTAACAGGTCATTCGTCCACCAGAAAGAGCAGCCATTAAATTAAGCTAATTTAATCATTAATGACACAGAAACGTTGCAACGTCTAAAAGATGAATTAGGGTAAATGTTTTTAAATTTTCACCTAATTTCTGAATTACTACTACTTGGCGGTGTGAGTTATGGCTGCTCTTTCTGGTGGACGAATGACCTGTTAGGGTCACTCCTAAATTGTTATATTTATATATTTAGTCGATGACTATTTTCTCTTTTCCACCAGGCCGCTGGTAGCGATAAATTTCTATTGAATTTTTTTGTTACCCTAAATTGACTAATTGATAATTTTCTGAATAATTCTGAGATTGAATCGGCAGTTTATATTTACTGCTGATAAGTTTGGCGCGAATACGTCAGTCTTGAAAATTTTAAGACAGATATTCCGTAGGCATCGATACAGACGCCTCGTGTATATTTGTCTCTCCCAGGTTTTTTACTGATGAAGTGTAACCTATGGTAGATTGGCTTAATTTAATTTAATTAAGCTAATTTAATCATTAATGACACAGAAACGTTGCAACGTCTAAAAGATGAATTAGGGTAAATGTTTTTAAATTTTCACCTATTTCTGAATTACTACTACTTGGCGGTGGTGTGAGTTATGGCTGCTCTTCTGGTGGACGAATGACCTGTTAGGGTCACTCCTAAATTGTTATATTTATATATTTAGTCGATGACTATTTTCTCTTTTCCACCAGGCCGCTGGTAGCGATAAATTTCTATTGAATTTTTTTGCTACCCTAAATTGACTAATTGATAATTTTCTGAATATTCTGAGATTGAATCGGCAGTTTATATTTACTGCTGATAAGTTTGGCACGAATACGTCAGTCTTGAAAATTTTAAGACAGATATTCCGTAGGCATCGATACAGACGCCTCGTGTATATTTGTCTCTCCCAGGTTTTTTACTGATGAAGTGTAACCTATGGTAGATTGGCTTAATTTAATTTAATTAAGCTAATTTAATCATTAATGACACAGAAACGTTGCAACGTCTAAAAGATGAATTAGGGTAAATGTTTTTAAATTTTCACCTAATTTCTGAATTACTACTACTTGGCGGTGTGAGTTATGGCTGCTCTTTCTGGTGGACGAATGACCTGTTAGGGTCACTCCTAAATTGTTATATTTATATATTTAGTCGATGACTATTTTCTCTTTTCCACCAGGCCGCTGGTAGCGATAAATTTCTATTGAATTTTTTTGCTACCCTAAATTGACTAATTGATAATTTTCTGAATAATTCTGAGATTGAATCGGCAGTTTATATTTACTGCTGATAAGTTTGGCGCGAATACGTCAGTCTTGAAAATTTTAAGACAGATATTCCGTAGGCATCGATACAGACGCCTCGTGTATATTTGTCTCTCCCAGGTTTTTTACTGATGAAGTGTAACCTATGGTAGATTGGCTTAATTTAATTTAATTAAGCTAATTTAATCATTAATGACACAGAAACATTGCAACGTCTAAAAGATGAATTAGGGTAAATGTTTTTAAATTTTCACCTAATTTCTGAATTACTACTACTTGGCGGTGTGAGTTATGGCTGCTCTTTCTGGTGGACGAATGACCTGTTAGGGTCACTCCTAAATTGTTATATTTATATATTTAGTCGATGACTATTTTCTCTTTTCCACCAGGCCGCTGGTAGCGATAAATTTCTATTGAATTTTTTTGCTACCCTAAATTGACTAATTGATAATTTTCTGAATAATTCTGAGATTGAATCGGCAGTTTATATTTACTGCTGATAAGTTTGGCGCGAATACGTCAGTCTTGAAAATTTTAAGACAGATATTCCGTAGGCATCGATACAGACGCCTCGTGTATATTTGTCTCTCCCAGGTTTTTTACTGATGAAGTGTAACCTATGGTAGATTGGCTTAATTTAATTTAATTAAGCTAATTTAATCATTAATGACACAGAAACGTTGCAACGTCTAAAAGATGAATTAGGGTAAATGTTTTTAAATTTTCACCTAATTTCTGAATTACTACTACTTGGCGGTGTGAGTTATGGCTGCTCTTTCTGGTGGACGAATGACCTGTTAGGGTCACTCCTAAATTGTTATATTTATATATTTAGTCGATGACTATTTTCTCTTTTCCACCAGGCCGCTGGTAGCGATAAATTTCTATTGAATTTTTTTGCTACCCTAAATTGACTAATTGATAATTTTCTGAATAATTCTGAGATTGAATCGGCAGTTATATTTACTGCTGATAAGTTTGGCGCGAATACGTCAGTCTTGAAAATTTTAAGACAGATATTCCGTAGGCATCGATACAGACGCCTCGTGTATATTTGTCTCTCCCAGGTTTTTTACTGATGAAGTGTAACCTATGGTAGATTGGCTTAATTTAATTTAATTAAGCTAATTTAATCATTAATGACACAGAAACGTTGCAACGTCTAAAAGATGAATTAGGGTAAATGTTTTTAAATTTTCACCTAATTTCTGAATTACTACTACTTGGCGGTGTGAGTTATGGCTGCTCTTTCTGGTGGACGAATGACCTGTTAGGGTCACTCCTAAATTGTTATATTTATATATTTAGTCGATGACTATTTTCTCTTTTCCACCAGGCCGCTGGTAGCGATAAATTTCTATTGAATTTTTTTGCTACCCTAAATTGACTAATTGATAATTTTCTGAATAATTCTGAGATTGAATCAGCAGTTTATATTTACTGCTGATAAGTTTGGCGCGAATACGTCAGTCTTGAAAATTTTAAGACAGATATTCCGTAGGCATCGATACAGACGCCTCGTGTATATTGTCTCTCCCAGGTTTTTTACTGATGAAGTGTAACCTATGGTAGATTGGCTTAATTTAATTTAATTAAGCTAATTTAATCATTTATGACACAGAAACATTGCAACGTCTAAAAGATGAATTAGGGTAAATGTTTTTAATTTTCACCTAATTTCTGAATTACTACTACTTGGCGGTGTGAGTTATGGCTGCTCTTTCTGGTGGACGAATGACCTGTTAGGGTCACTCCTAAATTGTTATATTTATATATTTAGTCGATGACTATTTTCTCTTTTCCACCAGGCCGCTGGTAGCGATAAATTTCTATTGAATTTTTTTGCTACCCTAAATTGACTAATTGATAATTTTCTGAATAATTCTGAGATTGAATCAGCAGTTTATATTTACTGCTGATAAGTTTGGCGCGAATACGTCAGTCTTGAAAATTTTAAGACAGATATTCCGTAGGCATCGATACAGACGCCTCGTGTATATTTGTCTCTCCCAGGTTTTTTACTGATGAAGTGTAACCTATGGTAGATTGGCTTAATTTAATTTAATTAAGCTAATTTAATCATTAATGACACAGAAACATTGCAACGTCTAAAAGATGATTAGGGTAAATGTTTTTAAATTTTCACCTAATTTCTGAATTACTACTACTTGGCGGTGTGAGTTATGGCTGCTCTTTCTGGTGGACGAATGACCTGTTAGGGTCACTCCTAAATTGTTATATTTATATATTTAGTCGATGACTATTTTCTCTTTTCCACCAGGCCGCTGGTAGCGATAAATTTCTATTGAATTTTTTTGCTACCCTAAATTGACTAATTGATAATTTTCTGAATAATTCTGAGATTGAATCGGCAGTTTATATTACTGCTGATAAGTTTGGCGCGAATACGTCAGTCTTGAAAATTTTAAGACAGATATTCCGTAGGCATCGATACAGACGCCTCGTGTATATTTGTCTCTCCCAGGTTTTTTACTGATGAAGTGTAACCTATGGTAGATTGGCTTAATTTAATTTAATTAAGCTAATTTAATCATTAATGACACAGAAACGTTGCAACGTCTAAAAGATGAATTAGGGTAAATGTTTTTAAATTTTCACCTAATTTCTGAATTACTACTACTTGGCGGTGTGAGTTATGGCTGCTCTTTCTGGTGGACGAATGACCTGTTAGGGTCACTCCTAAATTGTTATATTTATATATTTAGTCGATGACTATTTTCTCTTTTCCACCAGGCCGCTGGTAGCGATAAATTTCTATTGAATTTTTTTGCTACCCTAAATTGACTAATTGATAATTTTCTGAATAATTCTGAGATTGAATCGGCAGTTTATATTTACTGCTGATAAGTTTGGCGCGAATACGTCAGTCTTGAAAATTTTAAGACAGATATTCCGTAGGCATCGATACAGACGCCTCGTGTATATTGTCTCTCCCAGGTTTTTTACTGATGAAGTGTAACCTATGGTAGATTGGCTTAATTTAATTTAATTAAGCTAATTTAATCATTAATGACACAGAAACGTTGCAACGTCTAAAAGATGAATTAGGGTAAATGTTTTTAATTTTCACCTAATTTCTGAATTACTACTACTGGCGGTGTGAGTTATGGCTGCTCTTCTGGTGGACGAATGACCTGTTAGGGTCACTCCTAAATTGTTATATTATATATTTAGTCGATGACTATTTTCTCTTTTCCACCAGGCCGCTGGTAGCGATAAATTTCTATTGAATTTTTTTGCTACCCTAAATGACTAATTGATAATTTTCTGAATAATTCTGAGATTGAATCAGCAGTTTATATTTACTGCTGATAAGTTTGGCGCGAATACGTCAGTCTTGAAAATTTTAAGACAGATATTCCGTAGGCATCGATACAGACGCCTCGTGTATATTTGTCTCTCCCAGGTTTTTTACTGATGAAGTGTAACCTATGGTAGATTGGCTTAATTAATTTAATTAAGCTAATTTAATCATTTATGACACAGAAACATTGCAACGTCTAAAAGATGAATTAGGGTAAATGTTTTTAAATTTTCACCTAATTTCTGAATTACTACTACTTGGCGGTGTGAGTTATGGCTGCTCTTTCTGGTGGACGAATGACCTGTTAGGGTCACTCCTAAATTGTTATATTTATATATTTAGTCGATGACTATTTTCTCTTTTCCACCAGGCCGCTGGTAGCGATAAATTTCTATTGAATTTTTTTGCTACCCTAAATTGACTAATTGATAATTTTCTGAATAATTCTGAGATTGAATCAGCAGTTTATATTTACTGCTGATAAGTTTGGCGCGAATACGTCAGTCTTGAAAATTTTAAGACAGATATTCCGTAGGCATCGATACAGACGCCTCGTGTATATTTGTCTCTCCCAGGTTTTTTACTGATGAAGTGTAACCTATGGTAGATTGGCTTAATTTAATTTAATTAAGCTAATTTAATCATTAATGACACAGAAACATTGCAACGTCTAAAAGATGAATTAGGGTAATGTTTTTAAATTTTCACCTAATTTCTGAATTACTACTACTTGGCGGTGTGAGTTATGGCTGCTCTTTCTGGTGGACGAATGACCTGTTAGGGTCACTCCTAAATTGTTATATTTATATATTTAGTCGATGACTATTTTCTCTTTTCCACCAGGCCGCTGGTAGCGATAAATTTCTATTGAATTTTTTTGCTACCCTAAATTGACTAATTGATATATATATATATTATATATTATATATATATATATAATATATAATATATATATATAATATATATATATATATATATATATATATATATATATATATATATATATATATATATATATATATATATATATATGTATATATGGAGTGGCTGTGTGGTAAGTAGCTTTGCTAACCTCACTGACAGAAGAGTGACTTTGCTTACCGCACTACGGTTTGGACGCGTTTTCTTCCCGGTAAGAGTTTTGCTGTGTTGTTAATTGTTGAATTCCTACTACTGAAAATTTGCCTTTAAACGTTGCTGAACTGTCTTGTTCTCCGGTTTTACCGGGAAATAATTGAATAATTTCTTACCGTTGAACTGTTAGCCACTGTGGCTTTTTATTTACGTGACTATATATAGTCCTGCCAGACTATTTTCGTGCCACTCCCCCGAATGGGGGTGGGAATTGGAATTTTTGAACTGCTTTTTTGAACTACTTTGGAAGAAAAACTTTCTATAGGTTTCCCAGTTTTGTGGGAAACCAATTCTCGTAATTTTTGTGTTGTCTAATTTCAACAGAATAATGTCTGTTGAAATTATTCACGAAAGTAGTGCTCTTGAGGAGAGCAATGTTAAAAAATTTTCTGCGGTAGCCGCGGTGGCTACCGAGAACATTGACATCGATGTCAACCAGCTCGTCGAGCTATTTAAAAGAGTGCAAGAGGAGGGTGGTGATGTTAAAATGTCACCCTCCGCCAGTATCGTGGAGACCGAGAAGCGGACCGTAGTGTTTAAAACTTTCTGTCCACAAAGCAGAAGGTTCAAACACTTTGAAAAAAGCACCATCGAGAAATGCCTGTCCCCGATTTGGAAGGACATCGTGTACGTCGCCAGGGGACGGGCATATGGCACTGTGGATGTCCGCTTCTCGGGGGAAGAAATGACCCGCGGGCATTCTGTGAACCCCCTAAAAACCAAGGAGGTGGTACTTTTCCCAAGCTATAGGGGACGCAGGAGGTCCCGGGTCAGGATTGTAGAAGCCCCGCCGGAAGTAGATCCGGTAGAGGTAGTGGCCGCCTTGTTATACAAAAGGGCAGACAAATTAAAAATACTACAAGTAACATGCTCTACCCCTCTATTTTGGCTCGGGCGTAACATTAATATATTAATTCAAGGAACAGCGGAGGACCTGCAGCTCCTTCCTGAGAGGGTGCTCGTGGGCGAGAACGTAGCCCTCAGGGTACAGGTCGAAGGCCGAAAACCCACCTGTTACGCCTGCGGCAAAAAGGGCCACATTCGTGTAGACTGTCCAGACAAGCAAAAGAAACCGCAGACACCAGGCCCCTCAGATAATAAAAAAGTTCCTACCCTTGCAAACACACCTACCCCTACAAAAACAAAAAATCCCACTCCCGCTGTTACGGTGCCAACCCCAAAACAGACTGAAGAAAAAACCCAGCCCTCGCACTCACAAACCCCTACACTATTAAAACCTCCCACCCCCCTAAAAACTGCGGCGCCTACCGAACAAACTATTGATCCCCAGACGATACCATGGAGGTATCAGAGGGGGGATTTACACCAGTTCGTAAAAGAATTCGTGCAGCATCCCCGTCCACATCCCCTACAAAAAATAATAAAAACAAAGACACACCACAGACACGGAAAAAAAATCCCGCTCAACTGGCCCAGAAAAAGAAGACAAAAACGAAAATGAACTCATATTAATTGAATTCGACACACAAGACAAATACATAAACGATATTGTGGTTCAGCATCAGTCAGCAAGACTGTACAACAAATACAAAGATCGAAATAGACACGCGTGGATTGCGGAAACAACGTTCAAACAATTAAAAGACAGACACCCAAACGCCATCCGGCATATCGCAAACTTGCCGGACTATCTGAAGAAAGAGGAGAAAGAAGGGGCCCACAAACGTGTGGTGAGGTCGGCCCCCACCTCTCCAACGAAATGTAAGTAGAACTTTTAATTTTTGTAATGGCTTCGCTTAACCTTGGTTGTTTAAATGTGCGTGGTCTGAGTTCGAAGTGGAAGCAGGCTAGTTTCCTCGACGACCTCAGATCACATGATATACATGTGATGGTTGCTACAGAGACCAAGCTGGACAGCCTACAAACCTTCTCGCCTCTCCTGAATGGCTACGAGAAAATCATGTCTCCTGGCCAGACCGGAGGGCGAGGGGGCGTAGTGGTACTGATCCGTAAAGACTTGGCTCTACAGACAAGTACAGTCTATGTAGACCCAGAAGGTGGGCTGGTCGTCCTTGATGTGACATACAGCAGTAAGGCCTTCAGGTTGATCGGACTCTATGCACCTTGTGCTAGAGGTTTCCGAACTGATTTTTATCGGCGCCTAGAATGGCTTTCTCGTGACGTCGAAGACTTTAGTGATATTAGGGGACTTTAATGCTATCGTTGACGTACACATCGATAGCGTTGGCTCGATCTATAGGAAAGTGAACTCACGTCTCGTGGATCTGCTTAAGCGGTTTCAGCTGGCAGATCGTTACAGACTTGACCATCCGAACGTCCCAGAGTGGACCTGGATGAGTGGCGACGGAAGGTTCAAGTCTTATCTAGACAGGATAGTGATAAGAACTAGAGATAAGTCTAGTTTTAGTTGTCCACAGCTCGTCCAGGTGCCCTATACTGACCATAGAATGGTCACGTGTAGACTGGACATAGATAGCACACTTAAGATAGGAACCGGCTACTGGAAGCTGAACAAGTCTATTTTGACACGCGAGGCATACCGTAGCCGGATTAAGGTGTTAGTGCAGAGGGCGTTAACCGGAGCCGTGGTTAATAACCGGTGGTGGTTCACCCTCAAAAGAGCCATTCGATTCGAGTCCATTAGATTTAGTAAACAACAAGACTAGATAGGGCTAGAATAGAAGGGCAACTAGTTAAGAACTTAGAGGAGGCGTTGAGGTTGGGCTCTGCATCTCACATTTTAGCGGCGAGAACGGCATTAGACCGTCACCTCAAAACCAAACATGAGGGATGTAGAGTCCGGGATAAAGTACGAGCATTGGGCCGTGAGGGAATTAATGTTGCCGGATGGGCCCGTACGATAGAAACACAGCGTGGAAACGATGCCACAATTGGGTCTCTTGTTGATGAAAACGGATGCACGATCAAGAAGCGGGACGAGATGTGTGAGGCACTTCACAAGCACTTCGCCGAGTTGTTCGGGAGGTGCGGGACGCTGGATCATGGTGAGGCCCTTAGGGACTTCCTGTCTGGTGGCCCGCGCCTCTCGACACGAGAGGCTGAGTGCTGTGAAGGGCCAATCACAGCCGAGGAAGTAATCGAGGTGTTGGGCAAGTGCCCCGGGGAGAAGTCGCCGGGTCTCGATGGTCTGCCCTATGAATTTTATAGAAGTATGCCAGACTTGTTCGAGCACCTGCTGGCTAGCGTCTACGCCAACTGGCAACAGAATGGGAGAATTCCCAAGTCTGCAAGCCGGGGGGCGGTGACGTTGATCAGGAAGGACCCGAACAAGGGGGACGAGATAGGGAACTTCAGGCCCATAACTCTGTTAAACACAGAGTTAAAGATTCTGGCCAAGGTGCTAGCAAAAAGGTTGGCGCGGGTCGTGGACAAACTTGTCGGGGAAGCGCAAACGTGCGCTATCCCCGGCAGAACGATCCACGATAATCTCCACCTTATACGCTACTCCTTAGAGAGGGTGGGGAAGCTTTCTGGCGTAGGGGGAGCACTGGTACATTTAGACCAGTCCAAAGCATTTGATAGGGTCGAGCATCGGTACCTGGCGGCGGTCCTCGGAGAGGCTGGCTTAGGCCCGACCTTTCGAGGTTGGATCGCTGCTTTGTATAGCGACATCGAATCTGTAGTCAAGGTGAACGGTTCCTTTTCGAAGCCGTTCAGGATCGAGCGTTCAGTTCGTCAAGGGTGTCCCCTGTCCTCGCTCCTATACGTATTGGCTCTTGAGCCTTTGCTGCGGAAGTTGGAGGCACTAGGGGGCGCGCCGCATGATCTATGGTGTGGAAGAGGAGCTACGGCGTATGCGGATTACACCTCCATCATCGTGGCAGACGAAGGCCAGCTTCCAGTGGTGGAAGAGGCCATCAAAAGCTACGAGGCGGTGGCAGGAGCAAAGGTTAACAAGGACAATCCGTCGGTTTGCAACTCGGCACCTGGAGGGGCAAGCCGATGCCGTCCAATAACGTCGTAGGGCGTTGGACGGAAGGTCCTGTTAAGCTGCTCGGAGTCTGGTTCGGGCCAGACCTCCAGATTGAGAAAAATTGGAGTGAGGTGGCCAACAAGGTGACCGCTCAAACCCAGACCTGGTCTGGGCGGGCGTTATCCCTGCTAGGGAAGGTGGAGGTGGTGCAGATGTTTATAGCATCAGTAATCACCTACCGTCTGACCGTGGTGCCTTGCCCCGATTTGTGGCTGAACAAGTTGGAGAGAATCCTTTTCCGATTTTTGTGGAAAGGAGGAAAGCCACTTGTAAAGCGCTCTGTCTGCTGCCAGAAACCGCTAAAGGGTGGGCTAGGGATGCCTTGGCTGAGGATGCGAAAACTCGCGTTAAGGTTGAGGCACCTCTGGATTTACCTGGATATAGAGCAGGTGTGGTCACCGCACGTCCGGTTCTACCTTCCCCAGTTAACATCCCTAACGGACATCGGTGCATGGATTAAGCGGAGACCTAAACTGAGTGAATGGCATTTGGAGTGCCGTCAGGCGCTCCAGCTACTATCTCGGGTGGGCAACGCCGGCAACAGGAGTTCCACCACGGATTTCTATAGCGGGTTAGTGGAGATTAAGTCCGAAGACGCCTTGGGGGAGACCCTGGGCTACGATGAAAATCAGTTGGTCAACCTGTTCCGGAGGACGTTCGGGCCGGGGTATCTGGATAATTACCAGAAATCCCTGGCCTGGCAGTGTTTCCGTGCGGCTTTACCTGTTCGCGAGAAGCTGTCAAGGCACGGTAGTGCCGTCTCGCCGACATGCCCGCGATGTGAGCAGGATAGGGAGACCGTCTTGCACGCATTCGTGGAGTGTCCGGAGCTATCGGGACTGATAGCTTTTGTTGAACAACTGTTGTCAGTGATGGGAAGAGTACAGCTATCAGCTGAGTCTATCATCGAGATTGTGCCGCCCCCTTTTCTTAACAGGGAAAGAAAGGCTTGTTTTTTCTGTGTAGTAGCCATACTGAAAGAAACAGTATGGAAGACGCGTACGAAAGGTATAGTGACACGCACCTTTGTCTCCGGCCAGGGGTTGATTAACTTTTTTAGTTACCACCTCAGTAGCAAAATCAGGCTGGAGAAGAGGTGTCTGTCACGAGATATGTTTGTGAAAAGATGGAAGCCTGTGGCATACAAGATGGGTATGTTTGGCACCAGGTAAGTGTGACCGGATCAGAAAGTAAAGGTTCTACCCGGATGGCCGGGTGTCCATCCTTCTACATGATCATTAATATTTTTAAACATTGCCTTCGTAAAATTCATTGTTTATAATCTTATCCGTAATTTCATTCGAAAATTGTAACTGTGTTAAGCTACTTCACCCTTTATATTTGTCTGTCCTTGTTTGTCCCCTCTTTGTAAATGCCTAAATGGCAAATTATATGAAATAAAGTAGCTTGCTAACCAACCACATGGTTCCGGGTTCAGTCCCACTGCGTGGCATCTTGGGCAAGTGTCTTCTGCTGTAGCCCCGGGCCGACCAATGCCTTGTGAGTGGATATGGTAGACGGAAACTGAAAGAAGCCTGTCGTATATATGTATATATATATATGTATGTATGTGTGTGTGTTTGTGTGTCTGTGTTTGTCCCCCTAGCATTACTTGACAACCGATGCTGGTATGTTTACGTCCCCGTCACTTAGCGGTTCGGCAAAACAGAACGATAGAATAAGTACTGGGCTTACAAAGAATAAGTCCCGGGGTCGATTTGCTCGACTAAAGGTGGTGCTCCAGCATGGCCGCAGTCAAATGATTGAAACAAGTAAAAGAGAGAGAGTAAAGAGTATATATATATATATATATGTGTGTGTGTGTGTGTGTGTGTGTGTGTGTGTGTGTGTGTGTGTGTGTGTGTGTGTATTATATAAAATCCGTTCTGTCTGTCTGTGTGTCTTCCAGGACTTCGGGCATCCGCCATCCGATTGCGCTCAAATTTGATATGTAGATATCGATGGTTTCCGGGTTTGTATGTGTCTTGAAAAAATTACAAAAATTCATTCCAGGTGCGAATGCGATCGATAAAGCTATTTTTGTCCTGCTTTTCTTCCATCAACCTGTACATAACTGCACCTTCCATTTCTTGTTGTTTTTGTACTGCTTAAAGCACGTTTCTTTCCTGCCAAGTTTACTGTTTAAACCAAGTTTGTGTTCTCCCTGTCAACAGCCTTATCATTACTGGTACTTTAAACTCTTCGGTTGCATATTTGTGTGAATAAAATCGTTCTTCTTTGGAATAGCAAAAAAGTCTATCTTTATTTCTTCTTTTGCTGGTGTCTCAAATTTAGGTTAAGTCAGTGTTTCTCAAAGAGGAGGCCTATGGGACGGTCGGACAAGGTGTTATGAGAAAATTTGGTTTAAATGTTGACAACTCAGCACCGTCCATTGGACGTTAACGTTTTGCTCGTATATATATATATATATATATATATATATATATATATATATATATATATAAGTGTATGTATGTGCGCGTATGTATTTACTCGATAAACGAAGAACACGGGAATATATTTTAAAATCTATTAGCACATATACGTTTAAATCAATAGCAGTTACATATTTTCACATGTATTTTATTCGATTATCAATTTCCGCATTGGCTATTAAGTACTTTTTCTTTTTAATTTCTCTACTGTTAAGTATGTTAGCTAAGACCGACATAAGGTGGAGCGAATTTACTAATGCTGGTGTTTATTATTCCTATTTATTTCTTAGAGAATAATAAAGAAAACGTAAATTCGAAAAAGAAGTATTCCTTAACGACATGATCTGTCTGTAGATACACACACTGGCACAGATGCACACACACACGCACACACACACACACACATACATATAATATATACATATATGGCTTTTATTCTTTTAGTTGTTTCAGTCATTTGACAGCTACCGTGCTGGAGCATTGCCTTAAAGAGTTATAGTTGAACAAATCGACCCCGGGACTTATTTGTTAAGCGTAGTGTTTATTCTATTGGACACATTTTACAGGGACGTAAACACACTACCACCGGTCATCAAGCGTTGATAGGGAGAAAAACAGATACAGATACACACAGTCATAGAATTATGCATGTATGTATGTAGGTATGTAGCGCGATCTTCTTTCAATTTCCTTCTACCAAATCCACTTACAAATCTTTGGTCGGCCCGAGGCTGTAGTGGAAGAAACCTGTCCAAGGTGCCACGCATGCATACATACACACACACATACATATACATATATATATATATATATATATATATATAATATATATATATATATATACATATATATATTTCTTTCTTTTTTTCTTTTACTTGTTTCAGTCATTTGACTGCGGCCATGCTGGAGCACCGCCTTTAGTCGAGCAAACCGACCCCGGGACTTATTCTTTGTAAGCCTAGTACTTATTTTATCGATCTCTTTTGCCGAACCGCTAAGTTACGGGGACAAAATCACATCATGCTAGGGGGACAAACACAGACACACAAACGTACACACACACATATATATATATATACATATATATGACGGGCTCCTTTCAGTTTCCATCTACCAAGGCTTTGGTCGGCCCGAGGCTATAGTAGAAGACACTTGCCCAAGGTGCCACGCAGTGGTATGAACCCGGAACCATGTGGTTGGTAGACAAGCTACTTACCACACAGCCACTCCTACGCCAATATATATATACTAATATATATATACTTATATATATTTATTTGTATGTATGCTTGTATGTATTGGAATTGGTGTATGTGCACCAATATTCTTCCTGTGCTATCATTACGTGCGGTTTTTATATCTGTACATTACTAAAATTGTTAGGGATCTTCCGTTGATGTACTCTGAAAAACCTACGAAGTGAATTGTATGAGTAATGCATGTACCGCATGTTCTAAAACGAATACACCAAAACGATTCCTTCATATTGTTTCGTTTTCCTTATTCTAGCAAAGACAGCTTTGTCTAGCTATACTACTACACATAAATAAAGAATGATTTAATATTATAATAGCTGTAGTGCTCTGTTAGATAGAAAATAACAGTTCTGAATATAGAGAATCCAATGAATCGGAATAGATAGATTTCCTCTGATACATGAGACAAAAATCGTTTTAGTATCATATATTATGATTAACGACTTTAATCTATAAATGTATATATAACTTAGTTGTTGTCTTTTTGCTTTTATATATATATATCTATGTATATATATATGTGTGTGTGTGTGTGCGTGTGTGTATGTGTGAGTGCGTGTGTGTGCGTGTGTGTATATATGTATCTGTTTGTGTGTACATATATATGTATAGTTTTTCCTTTCAAAGCAGTATTATATATTTTCAATCCAGTTTTCTCTGGCATTGAGATTATCATGAAGATTTGATAGTGGATAAGATATACTGTAATTCATTTGATTCAAGAACCACATGATATTACGTAAAAATAGTATTTCTTTCTAACCACAGCGAAAGCAAACTAATTTAGTCCCGAGATTCATAGCATATACCAATTGGTTTTTATTTGATTTTTTATTTATTTTCTATTTTGTCAGCCGCTATTGAATTTCAGAAAACTTTTGCACAACGTGTATGTTAAATATCGGCTATATTCATAAAATAAGGTAATTTTTCATCGTAAGTTTTTATTCATTGGATGTATATAACATAATGTAAGTTCACACCAATGGAAACGAGAAAGCACTGAGTGGCTGGTGTTCGACTGAATAAGCTTGTTTCTCATACGTAGTTATTGCCTTGTCGTGGGAAGAAATCATTAGGCATGGCCATGTGGTTAACAAGCTTGCTTTTCAATCACTTGGTTTCGGCTACAGCCCCATGCAGTTTGTTCGATGATATCAATTCCAGACGGCGCCCTATCCTGGCAGCAGTTCAATGCCTGAAAGAAGTAAAAGGTAAATTATCTCGATTCGCATTTTTGATACAATCACTCATATAGCCGTACTAATTACGCAATAGAAATTACATCAAGTATCATTAAATGTATATTTTTAATGGTAGCTCATCTCTGACAAATTCCAATTCTGTTTCCACTTAACCTATTTAACGTATTAATAAAATTCCGTTTACTAAACGTTATGAAATAAAATACACATCGTGATACAAACATACACACATACACACACACACAAACAGTCGCACACGCAAACAGTCACACCCCCACATGCACACACACAAACAAATAGACACACGCGTATCTGTATACACACACACACACACACACACGCAAGCAGACAGACATACACACATGCACATACATGCACACTCGTGATTATCGTAAGACATTCTTGCCCAAGATATTGCGCAGTAGGAATGAAGATAAAATCCTGTGGTCTTAAATTGAGGCATTTCTAAAAAATCCTCCCTCCGATTTAAATGCGTTTATGTAAACATGCACAGAGTACACCTTCTGTAAATCATCTCTTTTGATCCTTTATTTTATCTTTTCGAGTTTAGTTAAGAATATCATTCCAACAGAATATCTAGGAAAACTTGAAACCGAATGATGCAGTAGATGTCTATAGTAGTAGCAATATGCATTGTATACTAAACACTATCTTGTTTGTTTAAGAGGAAATCACATATGTTCATTTTGTTTTCGACTTTTCCTTTTTATTCTCTTGTGTTTTATGTGTATGAGTATATTTCCAGCAAGACGATATTGGTGAGGATTTTGTATTAAAAAAGCCGCAGGCGGCTGATACCAAAAGTAAAGCAGCAACAGCAATAACAATAACAGTAGTAGTAGTAGTAGTAGTAGTAGTAGTAGTAGTAGTAGTAGTAGTAGTAGTAGTAGTAGTAGTAACGCGAATAAAAATTAAAATTAATGAAAAAATGGTGAAGAAAAAAAATTAAAAAGTGAATAGTAAATGAACAAAAATTACAGGAATTCTTACTTTACGCAAAGAAAAGGAAACCGAGGGTTTTAATACAAATATTGTAAAAATTGTTTTACTTCGGATAAGAAAGCGGGCGGGTTGATTCTGAGAAAGACAATGTCATTCTTAAAGAGAAAGACGATAATTTGAACCAGACCACAAACAAATAAATCTATTATAATCATGACAATCTCATGAAGAGTAAAATACAATGGAAAGAATATAATACTTGGACAGAAAATAATGATTTACAGTAACAAAAATATACAGATTCTGTCTGTCAATCTATTTAAAGATAAAAAAAGAAAACGCGGCAGACAGTGGTTCTCAGAGTGATACGTGTTTGTTTCAAGGATCAGACGAGGTCTGTTTAATTCACTAGAATCTCCATCTTGAGTAAAAGACAGTTTTTCTATGTTTGTTTTTGTTATTTTATATTCATAATAAGCTTTTGATTCTCTATCACGTACAAATATATTCGTCTTTAGAACATCTCTATTGACCCGGCAGACATATCTAAGGAGATCACAAACATTATTACTATCATCGTTAGTATCACTGTCGTCATTATTTTCATCGTATTTGTTTTTCATCGACGACCTTACTCTTATTATCGTCAACTAAAATCACCGGCACTATAAAACAACATCAAGATCCGGCGTAGTAATGGTAGTAGTAGGAAAACTGTTGAGGTCAACAATGTCACTGTCAGAATATTTACAGAATGTGAAAAATGAAATTTTTAAGACTTTAAGAATCTTCATGAGAAATTTATATATATGCTATATATGTATATACATATACATGTATATATACATATACATGTATATATATACACATATATATATATATAATATATATATATATATATATATATATGTGTATACATACATACATATATATATATATATATATATATATATATATATATATATACATATATATATATGTGTATATATATACATATATATTTTTTTCCTTATTTTTAACCCTCTGCAAAGGAATTTTATTTAATTCTTTCGCAGGAAGGACTTGTTCGACGAGACGTGTTCTGTCCTCACCTTCGAAACACGCTGGAGTTGAACTAGGGACAGCTGATGAGGGGGATTTTTCCTTGTGTAGTTGTCTTGTACTCTGTTTTTTCGTTGTTAAAAAAATGGTCCGTTCCATGCCATTTTTACTTTTTCGTTTCTCGTTGAGCTCTACGTCTATTTGTAGTGTCCTGTACACACGTATATATATTTATATATGCATGTATATATACATGTAGATGTAGGTACGTACATATATGTTTGTATGTATGCATATATTTTATTTATTACACTATATATATATGCATGAATATATCGGTACAGGACATCAAAAAAAAAAAACGTAGACAAAATGAGAAACGAGGACATAAAAACAAAATCACAGGAAACGAACTTTTTTCGAACAACGAAAGAAACAAACAGAAATAGGAGAGAGGCAGCATAAAACAACATTCCCTTCATCAGTTGTCCCCTGTTTTATCTACTCCACGTTTCGAAGGTAGGGACAAATGTTTTTTTTTATATGTATGTATATATGCATATATTTATATATTATTTATATTATTATATGATCAAACGCCTCGCATCCAAGTAAGTTTTATCTTATAAATAAATATATATATATATATATATATATATATATACATACATACATACATACATACATACGTACATACATACGTACATACATACATAACATACATACATACATACATTTTGAGTTTCTATATGTTCGCCGACACATACACACATGCACATGTAAATAAACAAATATTTTTTGTGTGTGTAGATGTATATACCAAATGAGAGAGAGAAAACTAAATTCATGAGATTAATCAAAAACGATCGTTTCAACCCATCTTACATCGATCTCTTGCAGGTGAAATTCTGGACAACTGGCTGTGGTGCAACATTCGGTACAGATGTGTCTCGTCGGGTGTCTTTTCGAAAGGTATCTCGCTCAATAAACTCGGTTGTATAGATGTGTGTGTGTGTGCACGCGCGCGTGCTGTGTTTATGTGTGTGTGTGTATCTACATAATGAAAGGTTTTGTTTCAAACGCACCCTCCATTGGGTATAGGTCATCTAATTTTCATTGAACCGTATCTGTAAACTCAGGTGTAAGGTAGTTGATTTTTTTTTTTTAAATACGCTTTTGATATCTATACATTTCTCGCCTTTTCTGTTTTCGATAGCGGTGATCTATATTATTAAATTTGATGATTTTTATTGAATTAAAATGCATACTCAATTAAGGAAAAAGTTATGCACATTCGACTAAACATATTTTTACTCGCTGCTCAGTAAATGTCTTTGAAAATTCGCCGTCGCTGAAAGTTGCTGCATATTGATTTACATTTTTAATGAGATAAAGTAAGTAAAATAAGAAGATGGTTATTTCTTTTTAAGCTACTGAAATAAAATTAACATTAAATACAGTATTTGAAAGTTTCAGACATCATACAAGACTGAAAAAAAATCTCACTAAACTCACCTGCATTAGCATGAAACTATATGCGCATAGATTCGCATACGAAATAACCATAAATTACATTAAATCATTTAAGCTTAAGCAAAAATAAGTTTCAACAGCTTTATAACATCTTTATGTGTGTATGTGTGTGTGTACATATATAACTGCATCTATACACATGTACATAAATAATATTACTATTATTTCTATAATGTTTCTCTTATTTCTAGGTATCTTGACACTCTTAGTCACCTACAGTGACCTTTATATTGCTCCTTTATGGTATCACATTGCGCCTTGCTGTTTATAGTAACCTTTGTAATCACATTAGCGATCCGCTAAATCATCCCTAAACTTTTATGGTAAATACATATACGCTGACGGGAATATTGGCTCAGAATCTGCCGCACAAGCGGTCCTTACTAATGAAGGCAGCGAAAATAGCCGAAAATGGACGTTCGGTCAAAGGAATTCTTGAGTCAGTGATTGGGGCAATAACAGCCACTGTCAGCATATATATATATATATATATATATATATATATAAAATAAATCTCTGAACGAGGTATAAACAGTAACTGCACGACAATGTGAGGTATATTTGCCATCTCAATATGGCTAAACACTAAGGGTGGGTGTTACTGTAGCTTGTAGCCCCAGGAGAACATATATATATATATATATACACACACATTTATATGCTTTTTCTGGAGCATTATAGCCTTTTGGCTCTTATTTCTAGCAATCTATGTGTTCTGACACCCTTAGTCATATATATATATATATATATATATATATATATTTCCTTCCGCTCATTCAATATGTGACCGCGTGTGTATCATTGGCGATTTTTTTCCCTTCTTTGGATCTTTCCTTTTCCTGTGTTTCTGACGAAGAGGTCCGCTCGAAACGTTAAATCCTCTTACTTTCTTTCTTTCCTCAGCGTCGAATAACACTATACTTTTTCCACGTCCTCGCGTTGTTGTGTTTTCTCTTTGTGTTATCAGGTTTGGATTAACTTTATATATATATATATATAAAGTTATATATATATATATATATGAAATTATATATACAAGCGAAAGAGCTACAAATATTTTCATGCTGTTATGACAATTGAACAGATATTATAAAGTACGCCATGTATCTTAAAGCAATCTTTCAGGCTCCGTTCATACCTTATATATAATTTAAAAAAAACAAGAATCCTGGATAGTAATAAAATAAGAAAAAAAAAAAAACGAGGGAAAGCATGAAGTACGTTGGCTCAAAAACTGGAACGAGAAAAAAATAAACGAAATAAAGAATTACTATCCTCGTCATCCTTGATTGCAGAATCTCATTAAATACAACTGGTCTCGAACAAAATAACACAAAAGATGTCTAAGTCTGCAAGACAGCAACAGAATCCGAAACGGGCGCTGGCCCCTATTTCGACACAAGAAACCCGTCAATGTGTCTACACCTGGTAAAATCTTCAGATCTCGAATTAAGCATTGTGTTGGAATTGTTGAATCGAACAATAATGTGAGGCCTTTCTGTAACGCAAAAGTTGCATTTCTTAGGCCCATTAACATATGGTTTGGGTTTCTCCACTATTCTCCATTTAGATGTGTGTGGTGTGGAGCTGCTCTTCAAAATTTATACGTGGCTAGTCTACTTAGTTGCATTACTGTTATCGATATCCCGGAAATAAGATAAGTGGTTTGTATAACGTCTCCTGAATTCGCTCTCACATAACCCGATGCATTTCTTCTTTTCATTTGATTTGTCTTGCAGCGTAGATGTCACTTCATCTTGGTATGTGACGATATTTCTCATACAAGCCTGGTCAAGTGGGTAATCTTCAGGGTCTCGGCAGTTACAACCGAGAGTGGTCTCTTGGTCATTTTTTCGGGTTATTATGTTCTTCATGTTGGTGCAGCAGTTTTATGATAATTTTATTCAGCGCTTGTTAACAAGTTTCTGTATTTATGGTTTATTAAAATATGTTTATCTAAATATCATAGAAATTTCTTGCCTACGTTAAGGGAGAAAGGAATGGCGAGCCAAATTATTTTCTTTGGTATATTTTGAGGTTTCTTTTTACGATTCATATTTGTACTTAAAGAGTTGCAATATATTTTATCTTTCAAGTTGCTGTTAGCTAGGGAATTTTTACAGTAGAAGGCTGCCTTATCGAATATGTGTTTAGAATATAGGTTTGATATCCTATTACTAATGTTAGCTTCAGATTTTTAGAAATTATAAGGGCATGACAAGAATGTTTATGTATGTAACAGATCTTGTTTGGCTTATGATACGGCTTATAACAGTCAGAGTTTAGATCTAGAGAAACGTCTTTAAAATATCAACTTAAGACAGATTAGCAGTAATAATGATTTTGAGGCCTAATTGACTAAATTATCAGTGAGATTTTTTCAAAATTTATCAAGTGTGTGACCATCACAGCTATGAGATATCCCCGAACCATTGTCTCGATAGAGACAAACATCATGGGATGGGAACTTGGATCTCAGTGTATGTAATATAGAGATCTACAAGATCACAAATGTCTGCACTGTCATACAATCCCATCCATACTTCAAACCTAATATTTTAAACCCATGCTGAGCTTTACTAAATAGAAATGTTTTTCTCACATGCATGATAAACTCCAGGTATATGTGGTCTATATCCACGTACGTTTTTGCAAATTCAATCGCAATGATCACGATTTCGAGGTATAAAAATCGACAATGTCGAATTTTATTAATCTAGCTCTATGCTTTATATTCTTAAACCAATCTATGTAAAGGGTAAAGACCCCCTTCGGTCATGAATGACCATGGGATTGCACCTAGAAATTTACCCTCCTAGACACAAGTCCGGGTACGGTTGTTTATGGAAGACCAGCAGTCGCCCATGCATACCAGCCTTCCCTCTCCACGCCACCAGTGTTATCCAAGGGAAAGACAAAGGTCGATACAGCTTGGCACTAGTGACGTCACAACTTATTTCTACAGCTGAGTGAACTGGAGCAACGTGAAATAAAGTGCCTTGCTCAAGAACACAACACGCAGCCCGGTCCGGGATTCGAGCTCACCACCTCACGATCGTAAGCTCGACGCTCTAACCACTGAGCCATGCGCCTTCATCAAATCATAGTGATCCGTGAAATTAGAAGTTATCGTTGCATCAAAAAAATAAAGCTTTTCATTTCATCCGTTGCACGAGCACTTCACCTTTCTCTAGAAGCATCCTATAGTATAGTTTATTTGTTGGTACAAGTATAATTTTTATGGAGTAATTCAAGGGATGTTTATCCGTAATAATGCGTATTATTTTTTGAAGATTCCTTAGTCATTCAACTTTACGTGGCTATAAACCAAACAGTGTGGAAATTGGATTTGCACTAGAAACCCACGTACGATTTGGAGGTATACTTTAAAGATCCAATACCGGTAGAATCAACAAAAGTACTCCATCCAATGAGAGATAAATATCAAATTAAATATGCTACCGAAAGAGCTGCTCATATTTTCATGCTAGGATAATACTTAAACAGGCATATTTATCAAATACGCTATGTATCTTGAAGCAATTTTTCAGGCCCCCATTCATGCGGTATCAATTTTGAAAACAAGGACGCTGGACAGTAAGAAAATAAGAAAACCAAGTGGAAAAAACGTGAAGAAAGTTGGTGTCAAAAATGGAACGAGAAAAAAGAAACTATCCAAGACAAATCAGTTGAAAAGAAATCTGACGTCGAGTCATGTGAGGGTAAATTCAAGAGACACTATGCAAACCACCTATCTTCTTTCAGGCACATAAACGTAATGCAACTACGTTGGCTAGCCATGTGTGGAATTTGAGGAGCAACTCCACACCACATACAATTAAGAGCGTCAAAAGATGGCGGATGGATTGTAGAAAACTACGCAAAATGACCTTCTGCATTTTTCTAGCTTCTACTTGCAAAATTCAAATGCTATGGCGGTCAATTTAACCGTCCATCCGTCCTGCGATATTAACGTAAGATAACATCGATTATTTAATCGACGATCTCGTAACTTCCAGTTACGTAGCCATTTAAGTATGTTGTCAAAACGTGTCTTGTAGACTGCACGATTGGCTAATGTAGTAGAAAGGACTCTTGTTGTTCTTGTTAGTGAGTACGCACGACCTAGTGGCTAGAGAGTTGCACTCACGATCGCGAGATCGTGGTTTCAATTCCCGGTAGTGCGTTGTGTTCTGGAGCAGAATACTTCATCTTACGTTGCTCTACGATTAGACGCCTGACGCGTGGTACACCGTGCACCTGTTCAGACAACGTCGACTTGATGGAGGTGATGAGCTAATGTACAGCACATTCATATGCTCACTTTCAACAACTAATTTGTGCAAGCAGTTCAGCTAAAACTAATCATTTATATATCGTCTTAAACTTCCATCATTATTATTAGTATTGAGAAAGCGATCTGGCAGAATTGTTAGCACTCAGTTCAAATTCCGCCGTTGTCGACTTTATCTTTCATCATTTCGGGGGTCGATAAATTAAGTACCAGTGAAACACTGCGGTCGATGTAATGGACTACTCCCCTCCCCCTAATTTTCAGGCCGTGTACCTTTAACAGAAATTATCATTATTATTAATGAGTCAGCGAGCTGGCAGAATGGTTAGTGCTCTGGACAACATTCTCAGTGACATCTCGTTCGTTTTTATGTTCTGAGTTCTAATTTCGCGTATGTCGACTTTGCCTTTCATCATTTCGGAGTCGATAAGATAGGTATGAGTTGATCACTGAGATTGATGTAATTGACTTAGCTCTCCCCCCGAAGTCGGTGGCGTTGTGCTAATATTTGAATCAACATTAGTATTATTGGTGTTGTTCGAAGCCTCACCAAGTAACAATAATTTGGTCGTTTTCCTACGGTTTATTTACGATTAGTACTGCTATATTGCTGTGAAAGAGACCAGAATTTGAGTAGCATGAGTTTTAATTTTCAAAGAGTTTTATGAGAATCAGTTATTTTCTTGTTGACAATATTTTTGTTGCAGTACACATGGAAATACATTTTTGTAGTTCCCCTACTTTTGAATTTCCTGGTATCTGGACATATTTTCAAAACTCTGATGATATCTATCTCTCTATCTCTCTCTCTTTTGTCTTTTGACCGTCTACTAATGGTCTCGTCTCCAATTACTTTTATCCATTTTCACATTTGCACTGGCGTATTGCTTGTTCATTCATTTATTGTTTGTCCGTCTCTTTTTGTTTTGATCGTATTCCCAGCAAGTTTTTTATCGGTGCTTCCGGTGTAGAAGCAATATTGTCGATAATAGCCCGAAATTGCGTTTTCCACTTTGGCCGATAACTGATGAGGAGTTGGTGACCTTTCGTGTTTGTTTTCTGTTCGTCTATACATTTAGTATATGTTTTTGAACTTGACCTTCTGTATCTGTTTTCTCTTTGTTTATTTACTATACGATATTCAACATACACACACACACACACACACACATACATATATATATATATTATATATATATATATATATATATATATATATATATATATATATAGGTGCATATATATACATATTCATATATTCATATATATTTACAATCACATATATATATATATATATGTATATATGTATATATATATATGTGTGTGTGTGTATATATCTATATACATATGTGTGTTTATGCTTGCGAGTGCATGTATGTATATACATACACACACACACACGAGGAGAGCCGTTCAGAAAGGGGATGTACTTGGAAGAGGGTGTGGCAGTGGAAGATAACTATACAAGGCTACCTGTATATGTTTCTTACTAAGTTCGTATTAAAGTGATGTGAGAATTTGCAAGCAGAATGGAAAATTACTTCTAAGCAGAAACCAACTTGAGGAGAGATTTTTGTATTAGATAGCTGTGACGACAAATATTGAAAAATTTTGTCATAAAGACTTTTGTCATGAACAGAATTATTTGTGTCATTGGGTGTTGTACAGCGATTAGTAGGTGGTGGTGTGGCTGCTCTAATTCGGATCAGGGTAGACTGATTTTAAGAGGAGTGAGATTTTAAGTGCCTTTTAAGATTTCTCTCAGTGAAGTCACAATATTCCCGCCAGGTACTTGGTATGAATGCTTACAATATTGGTCATGTATGCCTATGTCCAAAAATAGACGGTCCTGAATGTGCTGTTAAACATAGCGTCGACTTGCTAACATTCGCATTTCTTTTTGGCTTATTCTTTCATGTAAAGATTAAAGATTTATCCCTGCTTTCCTTGAACATGTCGTAACCTGTTTTGGAGAGAATCGCTGGCAAAGTTTACCTGATATCTATTGATTAAACAGTCCAGAAGTATAATGTTTATTAGTGGGTTTTCCGCCAGTGTCGAAGGTGAGCCTTCAATTTCTTGACTTACTGAATTCTTAAACGTAAATTTAAGGTGCAACTCTGCACAATTCCACTTACACGTGTACAGTTAATACAATTCTCAGTTCAAATTAACATGATATCACGAGGCAGTTTGACTTATCAATTACATATACAATCCAGAGAAGCATGAAGAGAGAGAGAGAGAGGGGGGGGAGGTAAAAAATCAGTATTTGTACGTTGTCTATTGTACCAGAAAATTTAGACATATATGACTCCACAAAAAACCTCGTGCTTGTTCTGTCCTGCATTAATAATACGTATCTATAAGAGATTGCCAGTATGTGCAATATGGCTTAACTGTTAAGTAGTTCGCTTCGCCAACGCGAGGTCCACGGTTCGATCATACTATCGATATTTTTGGTAAATAGTATTTTCTACAGTTTTCAATTTACCCATACCTCTGATTGATAATGGATAAACAAAATCTGTATAGAAGCTAGCCCGGTAGATTGTATATATAATGTAAACGCTACGCTGTCATATGCTCGTCTTGAGAGAGGATTACATGAAAGGTCCACGCGTCTGTCGAATATTCGGTCGTGTTTGTTCAAAGAGCAGATAGTTCGGTTTATCGAAGAAGTGATGCCTTTTCACCGAACGTCAGTTATCTATTATCATCACCAATATATCAGAGCTTTCCAGTTTAAGTATGCAAACTTGTGTTCGTTTTCGAAATTTCTCACACATCAAACTAGAATCGAATAATGGGAAAACCAGTGCGTATGTCATGATTTGGATACATTGATTCCCCGTCATTACAATGCGTGCAGTTTATTCCATACTAGAGTGGATGGAAACACTTCGATTCATACTATTTGGATTTCAAGAATTTCCTCCCGGTTCAATCCTCATAAAACACATAGACGGCTTCGTTATTTTCGTTCTTTCAGTTATTTTTAAGGATTAAATCCAATGGAAACATATATATGGATGGTGAATATTAGGAAACTAGTTCTCAGTTTTTATTGTCATAAGGCGCAGGCATGGTTTTGGGTTAAGATTTTCTCTATCAAGAACGTGGTCTTTCTTTCAGTCCCATTACAAGGGACTTTGGGTAAACGTCTTCTTATAGTCCCAAGCCGTCAGTGAATTTGGCAGAAGGAAAGCGTGAAGAAACTCGTCTCATATATACATATGTGTATATGTATGTATGTATGTATGTATGTATGTATGTATGTATGTATGCATGCATAGAAATATCATTATTTCTAAATTTCTCTAAAGGAGGCTGTGGCAGCGGTACTGGATGTTAATAGTTATCGCCAAGCTAACATGGCAGATCAGAAAACTAGGACGAATGCTGCCGTTGATTAGCTCCAATAGGCCATCGCCTCTAGCTAGCTATGTGACACACAAGCCTCTTAGGCAACAACCTCGAAACTAGTGTGTAGATGCCAAACCAGCAAGAATAAACTGCTGACCTCCTCTGTTCGAAGGTTATAATGGACACAGGTTTGTGCGTCACATAGCTAGCTAGAGGCGATGGCCTCTTAGAGCTAATGAATGGCAGCATTCCTCCTATTTTCTGGACTGCCATGTTAGCTTGGCTATAACTATTAATATATATATATATATATATATATATATATATATATATATATATATATATATAGAGAGAGAGAGAGAGGAGAGAGAGAGAGAGAGAGCGAGATGTGTATATATGCATATCCAATTCTCTATCCATACATATATGTGTACGTTTGTGCATGCAAGTGTGTGTGTGTGAGCTATGTTATTTTTCCCCGCCAACGTTTGGCAAATTTGTTTACATCGCCGTAAGCTAGTGGTTCGGTAAAATAAATAAAAAACCAGTAGCAGGATTACCATAAGCTTAAAAATTAATTACGGAGATCGATTTATTCGACTAAACCATTCGAGGTGGTGCCACAGCACGGCTGCAGTAAGGTAATTGACGTAAGTAAAAACTAAAAGGTATATCAATAAAGTGGATATATATATATCGAATATTAGCTACTGACGTAAAGATTTGCTGGCAACGTTTCTCTGTTATAATGTGGAGCAAAGTCAGTCAGCAGGTTAAAAGTAATTAGTATACGACACATTCATGAAAGAACCAGGAATGAGCCGTTGAGAAAGGGGATCGCTATTTGTAGATGCTTGTCGCAGTCAAACGCCTTCGAAAAATAAGTATTTATTTCTCACTCCGGTGAAAGATTTTCAAATGTATACAGTGGATTGATATGTTGTGATGATGTAATCCATATATGCAAGTCCTGTGGACATTAGTGATGTACGGGAAATTGATCCTTTTTAATGTAACGGTACTAGACGCATAATAATCATTCCACATTGTTCATGATTATCTCTTAATAAATACTAGCAATGCATCCTTGCGTTGCCCGGGTGTTATGACCTACAGCCATATTGTATTATTTGTTTCTTTCGTATGAGCAAAATCGAGACACGAGGAGTCTGAAACAAACAACTCTTCTTTATATACATGTTTTTCTGTCATTTTGTGATGAACAATACTGAAACTGCTGACACCAAAAACATGTAGAATTACAGCTTAGATTAGAAGAAAATTTACCTATACTTATGGATTTAAAGAATTGTATGATGTGTGAGGACGTAGAGGTACCCGTATTGCACAAAGTAAGCTACATAGCAAGAAAGCTGCTTCATTGCGAATAGCATCATCTCTAATGTTTGGGCAGACTGCACACTTCAACATATGATAATTGAAGCTTCTGGGTAAACTATGTTTTGTATAAGTCTAGAATTGATAGAATAAATATACAACTCATCTGCACTCATCGAGAGCATGTGATATATAGTTATCCATGGGAAAAGCAGGGTATTTGTTAATTGAGACCCACAATTTTTAAAGTACCATAATTCATACAGAACTTTAACTGTGTGTTTGTGTGGGGGTGGGTGACAAAGGAAGTTATTTTGGCATACCTTTCTTAATTCCAAAAGAAGGAAATGTAGTGAAGTTGTAATATGTTAACAGCAGAAGGTATCTGTATATTGTAATGAAAAATGGAAAGAGAAAGATAATATCTAATTCTACGCACGTCTGAAACATGCAGCTAAAGTGAAAAATGACCTTAAAATTGTACGACACGACCTCATTTCTGGGGCTCTCGGCATCCTCTTCTCTCCCGCTTTCCACCTCTCTTTGTGCCGCTTTATTTCACCTTCACCTATAGAGCATACATTATTAATTTTGTGCTGGCTCTCTTTCATTTTCAACTATAGAATATACGTAGGGTATGAAGGATCAGCGTGTGTCTCTCACTCGCTATCCGCCTTTCACCTTCACCTATAGAACATACATACATACGGTATCATCTTTGTGTAGGCTTTGTTTTGGCTTTCAACTATAGAACATACGAAGGGTATGAAACAACAGCATATCACTCTCACCCGCTATCCCTGTCCTTCATCTTCACCTATAGAAACTTGTTTTTTGTCACTGTTTCTTTCTCTTGTCCCTCTATCTTTTTCTCATTCTGCGTTTCCCTCCGTCATTCCGTAAAAATAAGATGTATGTACGTGTGTATGAAATGGGCATGTGTGTGTGTATGTGAAAGAGAGAAAGTGTGTGTATGAGAGAGAGAGAGAGTGAGTGAGTGAGTGACGGTGCGTATCGTAATGATGGATGTCTTTAACGGTATACACTCATATAGAAAGTATGACTTCATCGTCGTCGTATAAAATGCTTACGAAAGTTGAGTTATGGAAAATATGATAATTTTAAATTTTTGTAACGGAAATATGTCATTGAAAATAAAGTTTATTTGGTAGCGGAAATAGTACTGAATCTTTTGATACCCCATACGTCAAAATCGGCAATTCGGTTTTGGAATGCATAAGGAACATATGTACACACACGCGCGCGCGCGCACACACATACAAATTCTCTTTTATAGTTATAGATAAAGACAAACATAGAGCTACTCTTTCTTCCATCTTCCTCACTCTCTCTCGTTCTCTCGCTCGATAGGCATTAAACACAATTTACGAGATTGTACGTCAACAGTTATAACAGTTTATTGATTAGTTATGTCAATGCTGTGTTTTAGTTACGTATTTCAAACTTTCCTTCCATAGCTTGTTGAATATTTTTTGTTTTGATAATTATCACTTTGAAAATAATAGACTGATGTTTTAAAATGTCGTTTCTTATCCTCGCTGCCTTCAGCAATTTCGTTTCTCATCCGTGTAATTTTTCCATAAAAATAATGAAATTAAATTATAAAAGACAGCCTAAAATGAAATCAGTTAAAAATTCTGTTTTTAAAGTTTCTCTTTCCCAACTGGTATTTGTTATACTTTGTGACGTTGATCAGTCTTTACAGCAATAATTAGTCAAATAAATAACTTGTGTTATTTGTTTTCGTTTTGTTTATGTGTTAGTTGCCTTTTTCTACACCCTAACTCGTATAAATTTAATCTGATCATTGATTACGAAATCCCGCCTTACTTCATGTAACTGTCATGATATCTTGCAATTAGTTGTGGATTTCAATGTTATGGTTATAATCTCTTACATTTTCAAATAATCATTTCACTAAATCTGAGCATATATTGTATGATAAACACATATTTAGTGAGATATATTGTATGAAAAATGTATAAACTGCATTTATTATTTGTTGTTCATGAAATTATTTTAATTTCATGCTTTGATCGCACTACCGATCGCCACTTTGCTCGCCTTGTTAACGTGCAGAAAATTATTTGTATTTTGTTATTGTTTCGAAGATAGACTAAATATTCACTATATTACATATACCTCTCAGTCCTGAGATTTTCGATACGCATTTCTTATACTTTCAATAATGACCAAATGTATTGACATTGTTTTCGAGTTTCACATTCTCACTAGAAGGTTTAAACTTCCACTAAATAAAGAGATGTAAGATACATTGAGTGGTGTGAGTATACCTCTCACTCTATACATACATGCATAAAACATATATACGATATAAGAAACTAACCGTTATATATATAACCACATATATTATATGGGAATATCTATTTATATCCCTGCTACAAATATAGTCAGATATATATTTAACATTACAATGATGGCTGCCACAGACTGATTGGGTCTGACGCAAAACAGATAAAAAGATAGCTTCTATATTCAAAGAGCAATCCACTGAGTATTATGTTGGAAGGACTTATTTTGGTTGTATCCAATCTTTTGAAGACCGTTGTTGTCACGTCAATGTCAAGGGTAAGATTTTGCAGCTTTGGGGAGTTCAGAAAAAATATCGCTCTCGTTTTCAGAATGTTGGCCGATTCACTATATAACTGCAAGCAACCTTACATTTTGTCATGATGACATGTTGAAAGGAACTAATTCTAGTTCATATGGCCAGTTAAATTGCGTATACAGGTAGTGAGGAAATGTATCCCAGCACAGAATTAAAATATGGGCGGGTGATCTCTCTTTTTCCGTTTCACAAACATATTATATGGGAAGTTATCCAGTTCAGTTTTAAATAACGTTCAGTATTGGATAATATACGAGGAGATACCCAAAAGTAACCTGAAACTTTCTCCGAGGGATAAGCCCGTTGTAGTTCAGGCTTCTGCCATTGGAAGCCACTCTATGCAGCCCTCAAAAATATGTCTGTCGGCTGACAGGTTTCTGTGGGATTGTAATGAATGTGGTACGTCCTTGTTTTGCTGTTTCTCCCCTGTTCGTCGATTTTTGCGATGGTTGAAACGAAGGAAGAGTGCTCTTGCGGGAAATTTTGTGTTCTGCTGGGGAAAACGACAGCGGGCACAGTTGTTATGCTTCAAACATTAAAAGGACGCTGCCAAGAGCAAAACATAAGAGTACAACTAATTTCCACGCCTTAGGAATGGGTACATGTCGCTTGAAGACCAATTTCCTTTAGGGCGATCGATGACCTCCTGAACAAATAAAAACATCAAGAAAATTCATGAACTGATCTTGGAGGACCATCGCCGAACAACTGACGAAGTTGTTGGTATGACTGGATGTGTCCTGGAGCTCCTGCCAATGAATTTTGAGAAACGATTTGTGAATGAAAATATTTGCAGGAAAATTTGTACTAATCTTGCTCACTGAGGTGAAATGATTTGTTTACCAAAAATGACATTACCCCGCTTACCTACCCCTCCTATTCAGCAAATCTTGCTCCCTGCGTCTTTTTTTGTTCCCCTGAATGAAAAAGTCCTTAAAGGAAAACCGTCTGCTGAAGTGAAGATGTGAAGAAAATAATGAAGGAGGCGTTAAAAGCCATCAGTTCGCAAGGTTTTCAGAATGCTTCAAACAGTGGAAAATGCGTCTGAACCGATGCATTGCTTCAAATGGAGAACATTGTGAACGCGATAAAAGTGCAAACATGTAAAAGTGTATAAAATAATATTGCGAAATTCCAGAGACACACATACATACATACATACATACATACATACATACATACATACATACATATATATATATACATATACATATATATATATATATATATATATATATATATATATATATATATATAATATATATATATATATATATATAATATATATATATATATATATATATATATATATATATATATAAAACATGTAGTAATGCTTCAACAATTAGAAAAGCACTCAGAGGAGAGTGTAAAAATAATCTTAGAATAAAAAGTTACAAACCTTGCAATAACAACAATCTAGGTTTTCCTGGTAGAAATAATAATTCATTCCGCCATTTATCAAGGACACAGCAGAAGTGTTTGTCAGTTGTCTTTTGGACCGACAATGCGTGAAGAAAAGACGCTTGTAAAGAAGCGGAAAAGTAAATACAACGGAGGTAACCAATGTTACGCTAATTCGATACCAAGCAGACATAAACCAGATGGTAACAGTTTACAAAGTGTCCGATTGTCAACTTTTAAATTCCGACAAGATGTATTTTTTGAAGCGTAGACATAAATGTAGACTAGGGGTGCCCCAGTATGACCACAGCCTCAGGGCTGAAACATAAAATTATAAAGAAAAGATCTCATTCCTTGAACGAGTGTATTTGTTGGAGTTTCTAAAATTTTAATCTGCAAATTTAAAGACGAAGTGACCCATTCGATATCAAATGGAAGATCTTCTCGAAATCCAGACGCTATATTAACAGCTAGAAGAAATGTTCTGTGTCTTCGCTTGAAAAATTGTACTGTTAGAATAGAAACACTTGAGAAAGTCCAAAGAAATACACATATTCGAAGAACGAGATTTTTTTTCTTTATATTCACATTTCAAGATTAACATCTTATAGGAATTTAAAAGTAGAGCACCGGACACTTAGTAAAACATTTGCTTCTGGTTTACGGTTGCTTGACCTCGAATTATTGTAAAGTTGGTTCTTTCCCTTATGCTTTCCTTTTTGTCTTCTTCTTTTCAAGCGTCTCTTGTTCAAAGTTATTTATTGAAAAGACAAGTGACAAACGGTCTTGTTTTCAGCTTTATAGATGGCGGAATAAATTATCTCGACAAAGAAAACCAGGGAGTGTGATATATATATATACATATATATATATATATATATATATATATATATATATATACTGTGTGGCACGTTTTCAACAAGTTTTATAGTATTCGATCAGCTAAGACTGTAAAGATATTATTATAAAAAACTCTCATGAAATTCAAGCACCCAGTGTTACCTGGTCGAAATAAAAAATTATTTCGCCATTTTGTATGCTGTAAAATACAAGATGGTTTATTAATTGCGTTAGAAACAGTTGACGTTTAAATGAGAACATGCATAGAGGAAAAAACAAAGAGAAAAAAATCAATACTATTCCATTGAGGCAGTGACATAAGAACTCTACTTACTTACTGTAAAAATATGGAAAATGTGTCTTCAGCTGGAAGACACCTACCTCTCTGGATTAAGAATGCAATCTCACAAATCTTGAGCTCGATCCATTTGAATTAATTTTAACTAATCCTCTTAATTCGGATTTGAATGGGTCACATCGACCTACTTTTTCCTGTCGAGGTCTTATATCTCCCATTATTATACTTTTATCTTTAGTCATTGCCCAGTGATTGCTATAAGCTTTAAGCATATAAAATACAGTTATTATTATTGACAGAATTGTAAAAGTCGACACGGCTTAAAAACCATTCATCGTAAAACCACATGAAAGTTTGTTTACAAAAACAACTACGAAAGAATTATGACAGAAAAAAGCAGGAAGGTTCGCTAGTGTAACCGGTAGCACACTTGGTCGCGTAAAAAGAAAGGTGTGGGTTTGAGTCCAACGCATACGGAAGAACAACTTTTTTTCTGACGAGGGCTTATATGCTCTATTATTAGGCTATTTTCTTTAGTCATTCAGCGGTGATCCGTATGAGCTTTAAGCTTATAGAATAATATGTGTGTGTGTGTGTTATATTGTTATATGTTATCTGTATGTATATACGTTGTGTATATATAAGTACATATATGTATGGATGTGTGTATATATGGATATATATGCGTATATGGGTATGTATATAAATATATATGTATGTATACACATATATGTACGTATGAGAGTGTGTATATATGTGTGTGTATGTACGTATAAACATATATATATATATATATCAATAACAAAGTCACTATGATCTGGTGCAGCCAGAGGATAAGTATCCTTAGAGGGAAAAACTCCAATGGAGAGGTAGAGTGACTGTAATATATATATATATATATATATATATATATATATACATGCGTGGTATATGTGCGAGTGTGAGCATACATGCATGTATAATTACATATATGTATGTATGCATATATGTGTAAGTACATGAAAAGGTATAAAAATCAAGAGACATATAAGTTTATTAGTATGATTTTGATTTTGATTTTTCCAGTTTCAGCTAATGAGCTGTGGCCATGCTGGGGCACCGCCATTTGTATATATATATATATATTATATATATATATATATATAATAACAATGTAACAAATAAAACATATGCATACATACATACATATATGTACATACCTACATCTATATGCATATATATATGCATATATATATATATATATATATATATAATATATATATATATATATATATATATATATATATATATATATATATATATATATATATATATAATTGATATAGGATAAAATTTTTTTCGGAAAAAATTTTTATCAATGGCCAGCATATCAAAAAAATGCCTTTAAAGGTAAAGTTTATACATAATTTACAAGATAAGGGCAGATGAAAAATTCTAATGCCAGATACGCCGAAACAAAAAAATTTGTCGATAACCATTAAATGTATGCGTCTCGAAACAAACCGATAGAAATCTCTAAAAAAATTCGTTATTACCCTATTGGTCCAATTTCCGGGGTTAATTCACAAGAAATTTCCCCTCTTCAGCGGCACATACGCGAGATATAAATGAAATACTTCTTCATACCCACGGAAAAAGCAAGCACCAAGTCCCACGCAGACATAAGTACCCCAAATATATCCAAAATAGAATAAGTATAGTGGGTATGAATAAGTATTTCATTTATATATCGCGTATGTGCCGCTGAAGAGGGGAAAATTTATTGTGAATTAACCCCGAAATTGGACCAATAGGGTAATAACGAATTTTTTTAGAGATTTCTATAGGTTTGTTTCGAGACGCATAAATTTAATGGTTATCAACAAATTTTTTGTTTCGGCGTATCTGGCATTATAATTTTTCTTCTGCCCTTATCTTGTAAATTATATATATATATATATTATATATATATATATATATATATATATATATATATATATAAGTACAGGAGACCACAAATAAACGTAGAACACAACGAGAAACGAAAACATAAAAACAAACAAGGAAACATACTTTTTTTAACAACGAAAAAACAGAGTACAAGACAAACAATACAAGGAATATACCCCTTCGTCAGCTGCCCCTGGTTCTACTCAATGCGTGTTTCGAAGGTAAGGGCTTCTTTCCTTTTTTACCCCTCTGCAAAAGAAGTTTATTTAATTCATTTTGCAGGAAGGACTGCTTCGGCCGGATCGTGTTCTGCACTTACCTTCGAAACACGTATTGAGTCGAACCAGGGGCAGCTGATGAAGGGGAATATTCCTTGTATGGTTTGTCTTGTACTCTATTTTTTCGTTGTTAAAAAAAGTCCGTTTCCTTGTTTGTTTTTATGTTTTCGTTTTTCGTGTTCTACGTTTATTTGTGGTGTCCTGTACTCATATATATATATATATATATATATATATATATATATATATATATATATATGCATGTATATATACATATAGATGTAGGTATGTACATATATGTATGTATGTATGCATATGTTTTATTTGTTAAATTGTTATTATATGACTGAGCGCCTCGCATCGTTTCTTATCCTCTAAGTACGTTTATATATATATATATATATATATATATATATATATATATGTGTGTGGTGTGTGTGTGTGTGTGTGTGTGTGTCTACGTGTGTATATATGCACATACATTGTGTGTGCGTATGTGTGTGTATGTGTGTGTGTATGTGTGTGTGTAAACATGATCCCATCTGTGAGTACTGAATTGATGACCTCACCACACAGGTCAACCTTTGACAAGAACGCAAGTATACTGACCGTTGCTATATTTCCCATGTGGTAATTCTTGATTGACTTAAATGTCTCCATCCGACTATTCTCAATTAGTATTAATCTCATTTTTTTAAATTTTTAATTTTATATATTTATTTTTTATAGGTTTCATTTACTTTTTTCTCTTCTCCCTCCCTTTCTTCGCCTCCATTCTTCCTTCGTTTTGTTGTTATGGTTGTTGTTGTTGTTGTGGTTGTGGTTTTTGTTGTTGTTGTTGTGGTTGTGGTTGTTGTTGTGGTTGATCTTCGAAATTTTTATTGCTTGATTTCATATTCTATTTTATTTTTTTATTATATATTTTTTATGCTCTTTCATCTTTCCTGTCTATATATTTTTTGCATATATACTTGTAAGAAAAACTTTTTGCCATTTAAGCAACCTGTAAAACATGCAGTTTTCAGCTTGAAACTCACTGTAAACGTTATTATTAAGATTGAAATAAAAATTATTCCCTCAAAAATGCCACCTCTACTCGTTCGTTCAAATACACACACACACTTATACATTTATATATATATATATACATGCATATATGTATTATATAAGTATACATTAAAGATTACACTCAGCTTATTTCCAAGAATTAAAGTTTCCTTGCTATATACTAATATCTACGCTGTCAGAAACTCAGTAAAGAAATAAATTATTCATTCCTTTATTGCCCACAGGGGGATAAACATAGAAGGGTCAAACAAGGACAGACAAATGGAATAAGTCAATTACATCAACTCCAGTGCATAACTGGTACTCATTTAATCTACATCGAAAGTAAGAAAGACAAAGGCCACCTCGGCAAAATTTGAACTGAGAACGTAACGCCACACGGCATGCCTCTAGGCAATTCCCCCGGCGTGCTAACTATTCTACCAACTCGCCGCCATAAAGAAACAGCATATTGCAAGCGCTAAATACGAAATAATTTTACATGCCGATTGTTCTTTTACATTGTTTCCAGTAGTAAAACATAATCATTGAGAAATTAATTCGTTTTCTCATAGAACAATTTAATTATTGCTCTCTCTTATTTTCATATTAGGGAGGAAAATATATAAAATATATTTCGTTTCTTTCTTTTCTGAAAAAAATTTTCATTAACAAGAATTCAATTCTTTTATATTGTGAATACTTTTAACATTTAATATGCTATGATATTTCTTTACCTCTTCTGTGGTTTCTTATAATCTACTAATGTGTCTAAGAATTTTTCAGCATTGAGTAACTGGATAAAAGACATTGTGTATTAATGAAATCATTAAAATACTCATGTAAGAATCGCTTTAGTGTGTAGTCAATCTGGCAATTTACACTTTAGCACACAGTCTAATCCTCATCCTAGCATTAACTGTAACACTAATCCCTAAAATTAACATGAACCCTAAATCTTAAAACCTAAACCCTAGCCATAATCCTACGCTCTAATCCTAACACCAAACTTTAACCCTATCTATAATCTTAAACCTAAACCTAATCCTAGTCCCAATCAGGTAATTTCACTGCGTAGAGTACAGATACTGCGGTAGACCACACACTAAAGTAGCATCATCTACACTTAAAATCAGGAAGACAAAGAAACTGAAAGAGAGGAGGGAGGAGAAACTAGTTAAGAGTTACAATGTTTTCTATGGAAATTGTACTAAATTTTCAATAACGAATTCGTTTTCTTTTTCTGCCAAAACGATATTTTATATTCCAATCCATCTGCCATATATGTTTTTCTATTATTGCTATTTTCTTCTTAGAATCTACTAAATTTTGTTTAGATAGGCGTTCGACATAGATAAACCACATGCATGGTCTTATCACATTGTTGCCCACTGACATAGAGGAATGCCTAACGCCGCTACCTTCGTGTAAATGAAGGTGTCAATTTCGCTTGATGCAGTCATTCGACTGCAGGCAATTTGGAGGAACCAACCTGAAGGATTTAGTCAAACAATTCCACCCCGTCTACTTATTATTTGTTAAAGTCCGGTACATACTATCTCTTACTTTCTCTCTCTCTCTCTTTCTTATATACATACATACATATATATATATATATATATATATATTATATATATATATATATATATATATATATATAATATATATATAGATAGATAGATAGATAGATAAAGAAACGTACTACACAGTATATATATTCGAAACGTAAAAGACTTGTTTTATTTATATTCCTGAGCGCCATACTAATACAATTGTTTGTTTGTATTCCACCTGCCTTCGTCTTTTGGTTATTTTCATAAAGCTTCCCGTTATATATATATATATATATATATATATATATAGAGAGAGAGAGAGAGAGGGAGAGAGAGAGAGAGTGAGTGAGAGGGGAACAGAGAGAGAGAGAGTAAAATGTATTTTCCAACGTAAATTGGCAGTCCTAGTTAGGATGATGTTACTACCTTCTTTAGCCCCTGGAAAACATCTTTTCCAGCTGGCTGCCGACACATTACTGCGTTCTTATGACTCGAACAAGAGAGCTAATGTTCCCATCTAGACTTAAAATGTACCTCTGGACCATGGTTTCCGCCTTATTTCTCTTCATCGGTACAGGATAACCGTTGGTTCGAGATGACAGCACTAGGTCTTGTTCGAGGTATATACTTTTAAAGTGACATACAGTCACTGATCTCGTAGAGACGAAATATTTAGTTTGAGATCTGTTAGCGAGAAGTAAGTAGCAACAGTACTACGTTGGTAAATCTATTTGCCAACATACATTGGCAGTCTTGGTTAGGACGACGTTACTACCGTTTAAGGCTGAGTGGAGACATTAGCGCCCTTGTTGGAAGCATAAGAACGCAGTTGTACGTCGGCGGCCAACTAGAAAATATGTTTTCCTGGGGCTAAAAAAGGTTGTAACACCCTCCTAACTAGGCCTGCCAATTTACTTTGGCAAATAAATTTTATTTTGTAGTACTGTTACTGCTTACTTCTCGCTCAGCGAGTTAAAACTAAATGTTTACTTCTTGATATATATATATATATATATATATATATATATATATATATACTAGCTGTGTGTAAATACCGGCGTTTCCCGGAATCAAGTCTATCCATATCGTCTTTGGTGTGGAAAGTAGACCATGAATCGAGCATACTTCTGAAGCAGTAATTCCTTTTCTCAAACAATCGAGTCTATGCTCTTTTGTCCTTTTACCTAATATTGAGCATGCAGCGAAGAACCATTGTAACACGAATGTTCAGAAAACGGAAAGTATTTACCGTTCTCTTTGTTGTTGCGACTTTCAGTGTTTTCCCGTTTTTGGCGAAAGCAAAAAGATCCGTCTTGCTTCCCACTCTTGAAAAGCCAACATAGAGTTGTCCGTGTGAAAAGCATGACTCTTCCAAAAGAAGACCAGCCACAGATAGCGTTTGGCCTTGGGACTTGTTGATGGACATCGCAAAGCTGACACGGAGTCTTCGAAATGAAAAGGGAATGTCCGCTCCTAATGGAATGAAGCGAATTCTTGGAATCGTACCCTTATCCACATCCCGTTAAAATGGTCGCTTCGATGACGTGGGGTATATTTTTTTTGTAACTAGTTGTGTACAATTACAGAGTCGCTCTGGTTCCAGATTCTGAAGCAGCGTTATCGGAGTTCCTTCCTTGAGTCCCACTGCATGTGTAGACCGTGAATATGAGCTAATGCAGTTTCGCACCTCTCCTTGAAAAATGCATATTTTTGAAATTTTTTTCGGATTGCTACGTTTTAGACATCGGAGATTACGAATATGTAAAAAAAAATTAACCCCACCACCACTCCTACACCCTTAAAGTTTTGAAATTTTTTCGAAATTTTTTCTTATATTTTAGATGACTTAGATTCCGGATACGCAAGAAACCACGTTTTGAAACTTTTAAATTCGATAAGCATATAGATATGTGCATATAGAGATATAGAGATGAATGTCATCCTGGGGCTAAAAACAACAGTAGCACCGTCTTCTATAGGACCACCACATTTAGTTAAAAAATGTATTTTATGAATAAACCGACAGGGATAAATAGATAGACAGATAAATAAATATATGGATGAAAAAGTTCAAAATTCAAAATTGGGGAGGGAGTGAAATTTGAGCCCATTATTAAAATTTATAACATTAATATTTGTTTCTCATAAAATGGTGTATTTCATTTACATTCAATTCTTATTTACACAATTAAGCGCAAATTATCTTCACTTTAATGCTTTTGTCTGGATTTAATTTCGATTTGCATATGTTCGTCAAATCGCTACGATTTCTTTAAAGTAAACAAAATCAAAATGTTGATTGGGGTGGGGGTAGAAAAGGTGGGGTGGAAGAGATGGAGGTAGAAGAGGTGGGTTGACGAAAGTTAAAAAATTTGGGGGGATATTCGTAATCTCCGACATCTAACACGTAGGAATCCGAAAAATTTCATTTTACAAGGGTAAGTTCGAAACTGCATTAACCACCAGCCGTGAATATATATATTCGATTTTTTTCTATCTCTCAAAGGGAGTGCCCTAAAATGATGCATTATTTTGCAACCTCTGGCCAAGAGCCTAATGCATATTTATTTCAAATTTGAGCTAAATTGGGTGTATGGTTCCGGAGATAAGATCAGAAACGTCTTTTTTTGAGTCGGTTTTTTTTCAGTCCTGTACTCAAAGGAAATAAAATTTGAAAAATCGATATACCAGTAGCACTTCTTGGACAAAAATACATATGTATGTGAAATTTTGTGAAAATCGGACAAATGGTGTTGACGTGATGTGCAAGCCCCTACACAGACACTCACACAGACAGACATCCTCCATTTATTATATACAGATAATTAACTTATAAATCTAAATATTCTGTTTACAATGAAATGCAGCAAAAGCAACTCTCATTCATCGATATTTTGATGAAAACGTCTAAAATTATATCGAAACCGATGTCTATTATAAACCAACAGGCTCATGACACAAGAAACACATTAAAATAGATATTCTCTTTGATTTAGCGAAAAGGATTTGCACAACAGAGTCTGATGCAAATACTCGGGACCTTCGACTTGAGGTCATTTGAACCACACTAGAAATAGATATCAAATAGAAAATAGATATCAAAACACTAAGAGAAACAAAACGAAATCCCACACCGCATCAACACATACTACCCTATATATCGAAACACAACCCTAGAAACAATGGCGTATCCATCTTCATTATTGAAATCTTACCTATGCTCATTAGGGACCCAAAGATGAACCACATTCTACAAATACACAAAATCAGCAAAAGTGAAAAATAACAACCTAAATCACTATAAATGAGGAGTAATACCCACCAAAAATGCACCCAATATTTTAAGACGTGGGCGTGCAAAACTTTGGGACATAGTCCAACCTACTGGAAGGTTTGGAATTCCACTTGAAACAAGAGCAAAGATTCACAATTAATATTAATTTCACTTGTGCAGCCGAAAATTTTAATTAATGTGATAACTTGTTCAGGATATGGCACAACTATATAGGCACATCAGACTGTCTCTTAGACGGAGAACCACACTTTATAAAGAAGATTCGTTCCCCACACTATAAACAGATACGTTTAAGTGAACACATAGAGAGATGTGCGGGTAATTTGCAGCCAAACGTCGCGGTTTTTCTAATGAACCAGTGCAAGAAAGCAATCTCTATACAACATCGATGATATAGAATATATTTATTAAAAAATACAAACCATGCCTGAACGCATAACCAACTTTTGATTCTTAAACCATTGATTCTTAACCAACTTTTGATTCTTACAATTTGTGAAAGCATAAACTTTTACATATTTTATTCCGCTATTTTAATTCAGGAATTTATAACTTCGTAGTATAAATGTCATAAATTTACCCTTCAAGAAAGTGTACCCCTAAAAAAGTGCAATTAAATTCACTGTTTCCAATAATAACAATCACTAATTATCTTCCCTTATATTTATTTATATAATTATTCATTTCCGAAGAAATTCTCATGCATCCAGCATGGACTAACAACTTCTTTAGATACTACAAAACTGCAATAATTTCACCAGTTGTCCAGTTATGAATAGCAGAACGTGAGACCAGTAGACTCTGCCAGTAGTCTACCTTGTTGTGACACACTTCGTTCATGAATGAACATGTGATTGCACAAGTCTGGGCAAGGTTGTTTATGGAAGACCAGCAGTCGGCCATGCATACCAGGCTCCCCTCTCCACGTCACCGATGTTGTCCAATGTCGTTCATCTTTGGGTCCCTAGTGAGCAAACGCCGATAGAGCTTGGCTCGAGTGACGTCGCAGCTCATTTATTAAAGTGCAAGTGGCTAAGTTTCGGGGAGATTCTTGGGGAGATTCAGCGTGACATAGAGTGTGACAAAGCTGGCCCTTTGAAATACAGGTGCAAGAGAAACAGGAAGAAAGAGTGACAGAAAGTTGTGGTGAAAGAGTACAGCAGAGTTCACCACCATCCCCTGTTGGAGCCTCATGGAGCTTTAGGTGTTTTCGCTAAATAAACACTCACAATGCGGTCTGGGAATCGAAACCACGCTCCTACGCCCGTGAGTCCGCTGTCCTAACCACTGGGCCATTATGCCTCCACTAATCTACCTTATAATATAAAATAAATTTTGAGAGTTTTCCGTCTTTTGATATATTTTTAGTACAAGATTTCCTTCTTTGTATATATAAAAAAAACTCACAAGACATTCAACGCCCGGCAATAAAGGATATACTAGAGGACACTTAACCGAATGGTACGGAACCCGAAACATCGTAGTTGTAAAAAAATTTTTCTTAAGCACATATTGACGCCTGATTTTGTTTTTGTTTTACCTGTTGAAATTAGAAGAATGGTTTGGACCAATGACATTTGCAGGCCTTCCACAAATATTGAGTTTTGTGTAGTATTAATATTCTGTATAAGATGTTTCACGGCAAAACCTGGAAAGAAAAAAAAGCAGAGAGATTTCAAAAAGCATGTATTGTTGAGGGAATGTACTAGGGAAATTTGGTTATAGTGGGGCCGACTTCGTCAGCCGTATGAAGAGTGGCGTGATGTGGAAGTGCTGATTTGTGGAGATACGAAACCAGCCTGCTCCAAGGAAACAGAACCATTATTACTCTTTACGTTCTGAATTCAAATTTCACGGAGGTCAACTTTGCTTTTTATTCTTCCAGAGTAAACAAAATAAAGTAGCAGTTGAGTATTGGAGATCATGTTTTCATAAATCGTAAATTTGCTAGCATTGTGCTAGTATTTTTAACCATTATTACAACGACAGAAAAAAAAAACATTGAGAGGATACAACATGCATAGGTATCAGACACTTGGAACGAGCCCATTAATCATTGAATTCCAGTTATTCGAATGTTATTCTCTAGATGCGCTCCACAATGTATATGTGTTTAGCAAGAGTACTGTCCTAAATTTGTGAGGCTTATCTGAAACATTGTAGAGTGTCAGGAAATATGAAGTTTGAAATATTTTCGAACCTGAAAATATGGGTTAGGCTTTGGGTTGCAGGCATAGATATGTTACTTATATGCTTTCCAGTTATGTACAGCTCAGTTTCAGCAAAGATGTGCCACTATGTTACTTTCCAGATTCGTACCGATTGAATTATTTGTTGCAAAAAGAAACAAGATTAACGATGACGCAATGGAGGACTATCAAAATCTTAGTTTATAGAATCAATACATTTTCGGATTGAAAAAATTTAGTTAAAAATCGAAGGTCACGGCATCTGCATGAGAGTAGGAGTTGTAGGATATGATCGCACGTATATATTGTACAGAAGAAAGTGTGTAGGGTACAGAATGCAAACCTGGAGAAAGTTTAATTGAAACGCAAAGAGCACGGTCAACACTTGCTTCGATCATGCGGTCAGTTAGCAAGCTACTTAACTTAGGAATTGCACAATTATTAGCATATTTATATTTCTCTATAAAAACAGTTCAGTTATTGTTTTCGAATATTTCCTGTTAGGAAAATACAAACGTTTCCGAATAATTTCGTTTATCTTGATGTCTTCCAAAATGTAATAACAAATAAACCACGCAAATTTGATATTGTTTATACAATAGGAATTGCAACAATGGCATTTTCAAGTAGGTTTAAAGAATTTCAAGTCACTTTTCTTATTTATAACTGCTTTCGCAGCTGAATACATAGATCTAAATTTATATACATACATAGTCAGTAGTTTACATTAAATGACATAAAAAATATAACGTATAGTGTAATATATAATGTATTAATAACATGTTATTTTTAAGAATATTGCTTTTTATATTAGATTCACGTCTTTGAAAGTTAAGTTTCATAGTTGTCTTTAACCCGAGAATCGCCGAGTATTTCTGCTAATTATATATGTATATATATATATATTATATATATATATATATATATATATTATATATATATATATATATATATATATATACATATACAATTAAAGATTTAGCAACAAGTTGCTTCAGCACATACCGAAAATGTAGAAATAGCAGCCACAGACAGCTAATCCTTTTCGCTACAGATATGACTCCACAGATAAGAATATTTGTAACTCACATAGGCAAAAAGAAGAAAATATAACGAAATCAAGCAGCCTTCGATTAATTATCGAGGCGTTTCTGGATTAGAATTATCGAAATTCATTTACGTCATCTGCATATTATTTCGAGAATTATAAATTTGAAAATGCTAGAAAACCTACCTCTTGCATCCCCGACCAAGCGACATCGGGACATATCAACAAGGTAGTCAGCACATCCAAATTTATATAGACGAGTGAAATCATATTTTCCCTCCAAGATTACCATGTGCGTCACAAGATAGTACCGCAGAAACAGAACCGCAGTTTATTTATCAGGGAGTGAAAATCATTACAGATATAGAGTAAAGAATTATTAATTTAATAATTAACAAATTTTACCATGTAGTTATTTTTCCATACTGAAACTACTTAGTAAAATTTGTTAATTATTAAATTAATAATTCTTACCCAATATCTTTAATGTATATATATATATATATAAATTAGAGAAAAAAACACTATTATGCAATTCAGATAATGATAGACATAAACCAAATCATAAATAATAAATAATATATATTTTATAAAACTTATAACTAGTTCACAAAAAGTATAAAAATGAATAATCAATAGTTAAAAATAATGGTTAAAAAACTACGTACGTTTCACGGCTATAATATTAAATTTGAATAATAATTGAATTTAAATTTAATCGAAAATCGATTCAATTTAAAATTAGTCACTCTTCATGTTAATAATAATAGTTAAATACATAAGCAAATAGAGTTAAACAATATTTATTTTAAAAATGAAATAATGATTTTTGTTTTAGAAGAAACTCCATTAACTAAATTTAAAACTTAAAACATTAGGATCACTTGCTTACATTACATTTATTATGTTAAATATTTAAGGTAAAAAAATAGAATAAATAGATAGAAAAATGTATTTATCAGTGAAGATATAATTTAGCTTAATAAAAAATATTAATAAACTATAGAATATCTTTAATCTAGTTATACTCCAATATTTAATTACCAAGCTATTTTACAAAACAATCACTCTTAATATTTTTAGATTTTAGTTCACATATAATAATTATCAAATAATAACTATATAAAAATAAGTATCTAAGTTATAATTAACAAAAAGAGTAAATATTTTCGAAAGATATCTATAATATTTATGTAAGTAATATCGGACTAATTTATTTATTGTTTATATGTTTATTGATAGAAAAAAGATTTTTAATTACTATATTTGTTGATTATAATTTAGATACTTATTTTTATATATTTATTTTTTTATAAATATTATATTTGAACTAAAATCTAAAAATACTAAGAGTGAATGTTTTGTAAATTAATTTGGTAATTAAATATTAGAGTATAACTAGATTAAAGATATTCTATAGTTTATTAATATTCTTATTAAGCTAAATAATATCTTCACACCAAAACACATTTTTATATCTATTTACACTATTTTTTTTACCTTAAATGTTTAACATTATAAATGTAATGTAAGCAAGTGATCCTAATGTTTTAAGTTTTAAATTTAGTTAACGGAAATTCTACTATAAGAAAAATCGTTATTTTATTTTTTTTTATAAATATTGTTTAACTGTATTTGCTTATTTATTTAACTATTATTATTTACCTGAAGAGTAACGATAATTTTAAATTGAATTGATGTTCGATTAAATTTAAATTTAGTCGTAATTCGAATTTAATTATAGCCATGAAACGTACGTAGTTTTGTAATTATTATATATTGATTATTCATTTTTATACTTTTTGTGATTTAGTTGTATGTTTTATAAATATATATTTTATGTTTTATTTATGATTTGGTTTATGTCTATCATTGTTTGAATTGCATAATAGTGTTTTTTATCTAATTTATGTATTATATATTTATATTGTAAAATTTGATTTAATACTAAATTGAATTTTCCCTGTAAGTTTGGTGTTATTATAATAATAATAATAACAATAATAATAATAATAATAATAATAATAATAATAATAATAATTATTATTATTATTATATTATTATTATTATTATTATTATTATATATATATGTGTGTGTGTGTGTGTGTGTATAACATATATGTAATACAAAAGTGGTGTATAAATTGGAGAGGATATTGAAAATAGTGGCTAATATTTTGACATGATTTCCAAGTAAAAAATCAGCAATGACTTGAATGGATGTAATCGGTTTCTGCAATGACATCCACCAGGCTAAATTTTAAAATAAACGAAAAAGGAAAACAGCTATAAATACTGACCTGGCCTTGGTAAAACTGCTTGGGATTCTCTGCCTACGCAAATGATTGTTACGTGATTACTTAAAATAGGGCTTAATAACAACTTGGTACTCAAGTCTATTATTTCTGGATAGTTGACAATGAGGAGAAGAATGAAGAAATATCGAGTTTAGATGATAGCTACGTGCAGGTTTGCGATCAAAGTGAGAAAATAACCAAAGGAGAAGGGTTACAGCTCGCTTCCCAATTCTGATGAATCAGACTTCAAACGATTTTGTATTTAAAGCAGATTTTTAAAATTTGCTTTACAGATTTCTGTTCGATATATTCATACTGTGGGACCTACATTTGTTTCAAGCAATTATTTCTAATTGTAGATATTTGGAACGGATGAATCCCGTATTACTTTTCAGACTTCCTGTAACACACTGCAAAGGTAGAACTAGAATATTATCAAAACCTGTTCCAAGTTATTTACAGAGATTAAATCCAAGCTTCACGAAATACAGCAAAACGTTGCTATTCTAATAAAATCTCGAGTAATTAATTTATCATCAATTAATCGTTAACGAAGTTTCAGATTAAATATACTACTATATTTTATCTCGTCTCCACAATTAATATATCGGATAATTATTTAAAGCATCAGCTAATTAGTGTAAGTATTTCTACATATGATAATGAAGAATATTGATCGATTCCGATATCTTGGAAACAGATGCTGATTTTATGGGGAACAATTATGACAACACGACGTAAATTATAATAAAATTGAATTCAAGATTAATTTAAAAGATAACACGTAGATAATTCTAAACATTTATGAAAGAAAATAAAAAGAAAAATAAACAACTCTTCAATTTGAATCTCAACGAAGGTTCTGTTTTATTCTCAGACATACTGAGCAAGTGAAGAGCTGTAATTATGCTTTTCATCCAATCACTATTTTTTCTTTTTTTGTTCAGTCTACATAGTAATTAGAAACTCATATTTTGTAAGCAGTTTACACAGAAACCAGCCATTGTTTGTTAAGTGTTATGGACATATTTGTCTACTGCTGATTAACAACAAATGGCTTTTCCATTGAATATTTATCCCCGTTATCACATGAATGACCAGACATAATTAGACAAAGGCAATGGCTGTCGATGTTAGAAAATAAATTTCTGCTAATGGTATTAATGTTAGAGGAAACGTCATTTGGGAGAGGATGACGAATGTAGTTTGAAAGTCATTGTAACTTATTGTATGATATTTAGAAGTTATGTTAGGAAATAGCTGTAAGCGTTCAATCTAGCTTACTTTTGTATGCAAAATATATCCGTGAGTTTTTAGGAGCATATTAATGTTGTATAACCTTGTTTAAACAAAGAAAATGGACAATATTAACGTTCCAACTTCCCACAGGTGCGTTAAGTGCGGAAGGAGTGAGAACGTGACTTAACTGATAATGGAAATGTAATCTGTCGTTCCGATTTTTAATAAGGTCATTGACGTCCGTTACATTTTATCAACCTCTTTCAATGGCAAAATATAGTCCACCCAAAGCTATGTATCTATACGTTACTGACAAATGTTAAAATCTCAAGTTGTTGAGATGGCATGATCCTTAAGGCGTCGAACTTAGTGGTATTTCTTCCGACACTGCTTTGTGAATCCAAATTCCACCAGGGTCAGCTTTTCCCTTCATTCCTCAAGCAGCGATACGTTAAGCAGCACAAGTTAATAATTGCTGGTTTCGTGCCTAAATCAGTAAAAGTCATCTAGAAGCAACTTAAGGCGGTGAGATGTCAGAATTGTTAGCGCTACGCACAAAATGTTGAACGGGATCGCTTCTCTCTCTTTAAATTCTGGGTTCATATCCTGCTGAGATCATCTTCGCTTTGCATCTTTTCGGAAACAATAAAATATAGTACACTCCAGCACTGGAGTTGATCGGATCGATTAACCCCACAAACGAAACATTTACAAATGTAGTGACTTTATCATGAGTTCATTGCGAAATTTATTGTGAAAACGAAGTTCACTGGAACTCCACAATATTTTACTGTTATGTTGGAGGGTGTGTAAAGCAGTGACGGGAGATAAATAAACTTTAAATCTGTCCAAACATGTTTAGAACACATGTGAATTTGTAAAGGCTTAACAGTTTAGATTCCTGAGGAGAAAAATCTTTCACTTAAAATTAAATGTGCTAAAACATACCGAATTCTTTATTATTTACTGATTTCTGAAGAACGATACAAAGGTTTCGCATTTTCAAAGGTGCCTCTTTTGGTATCAAGTACTGGGGAGAATTAACGCTTTCGAAATGCATCCATCAGTCCATAGAACGCGATTTCAGTTGACTATGGTTTTTCAACACCATTTTGCTTTAAGCGAGAATTTTTTCTCCGCGGTAAAACTTACAAGCTCAGATACGTCTCAAGCACTTTTGAACTGGCCTTAAGTGAGTTTGCCTTACTAGAAACAATCAGCATATAATATTGACCATAACAGAATATGAACTCAGAATATTGTTGTCTAAAATATTTTACAATTATGAATATGTCGCAATTCTTCGTTTTCCATATCTAATTTTCCGGGTATTTTATTATGCTCGACCTTGATGTCTATACAGAATCTCCAGAGTATAATAAACACAAGATATTATGCAGTCATAATAACTAATTTGATTAAGGTTTAGATTCGACAGTTCGTAATGCGTAAATAATATATCATAGTGTCAATTAGTATTCCTGTAAACTTTACTAAACAAAGGCAATGATAATTATAAATGACAACAATATTATTGTAGGTAATAAATCTCGTTCTCTTTTCCATTCTCTCCAAAGCTACCAAGTAATGCGGTTATATGTTTTAAAACGATAGATTTAGTATAAAGCCACAAATACATACTTTTATGAGAATTTTCGAAATGTAAATTTGTCTAATAAAGAAAAACTCAACAAACTTGGCTGAGATTTCCAGAAAACAATGTATCATTTATATTCTTCAATGCAACACAATTAATTGCTAAGCGAAAGTTAATCAAAGAATGTACCTTTCATATCCAAAAATTTAACGTTACTGGTTCTCTTGTTTAGTTTTGTTTAATGAAACCTAAGATACAATGCATTCCACTTTTGATATCCGGGCTGATATAAATTATTGCGTTCGCAACTAAGTTCGCGACGTTTCTTTTTTAATTTTGGAATTTAATGCGTTTTTAAATTTTGGAATCTATTTTTTTCGAGAATTCTATTTTTGAATAATTTTGGAATATATATATATTTCTTCTAGTTAATTTTAGTTAAATTTTGTGTATTTTCAGATCATTAAAATGGAATGTCAAGTTAAGAAAAACGAGCATTTTCGACACCTCCTTCTTTTTGCTTTTATTCAAGGTTCTAAGGCCGCAAAGCTGCTCGCGACATTTGTGTTGTGTATGGAGAGGATGCCATAGATGAGAGAACCACTCGTGATTGGTATGCCAAGTTCAAAAATGGAAATGTTTACCTCAAAGACGCACCTCGTTCTGGCCGTCCAGTTGAATTCGATGAAGAGCGATTAAACCAATATTTGCACGAAACTCCTCATCAAACGACAAGAGAACTGGCTCAGAAAATGGAATGCTCCCACACTGCTGTAGAGAAGCATCTTCACTCGATGGAAAAGGTTCAGAATTATGGAGCATGGATTCCGCATGCTTTAAGTGACAACAATATCAATGAGTCACAATCTCCGCTGGTTTGTTTGCTCGTCATCGCTCAACTCATGGACATCAATATGATGTACAGGCACCTTCAGAAAGAAATGACCATTTTCGTTTATTCTACGTTGGTTGTAGGCTCATAAGTCTTTCGAAAAGTTTCTCTTTTATCTTTTTATCTATCTGATTTGCCTAAAGTCATTACGTCGGTATTTCCAAGGCTGATGCGCAATTGCTGACAGAGTCGTTCACAGACTTTGCGTGTACGGAAAGGATTTTGAACTTGTTCCAAATAAAACTTCATCGTATGATTCCTATTTGTTTTTTGCTGTTAATTGTTTTAATGATCCAAAGTTGAACTAAGGATGTGAGTAGTGAATATAGGATTATATCTATTTCTATTCCATTCTACGTGCTTTTTGGACAAGTCAATTGCTGTAATTTCTAATAATGAAAGTAATATTACAACTGCCGAAACCAATCCGTAGATAAGCCAGTGTTCCCCATCAATCTTAAGACGATGTGCCTTACAAAAAAAAACACCCCGATAACAATGTTCCATTAATCAAAACTTACGTTGACACAGTCAACAGTTAGAAAAACAAAAACAAATCGAGAACAGCGATGACGAAAGCAAAATCTAGAAATACATGAGCAACAAAAACAGTCAGACAAAATCTAAAAAAATAACAAGAAAAGCAACACTAGCGATAACAGCAACAGCAAGATCTCATCTAACACAAAACAGGCATGCACTTTTCAGTGTAATACAGATCATCAACTTGCTTGGTTGTTGACGGCATGAAGGTGAACCCGGGACAGACTCATCGCAGAACCAGATCTGGTCTAATTATATTTTTGCCAGAGAGAATAAAATAGAACTCCCTAAACTTTAAGATATCAGCCAAAGTGTTAGTGAAGATTCTGGTTTTCGTCATGGGTGGTTTGTTCCTCGATCAGTAACATTCCTCGATCAGTAAAATTTTAAACATATGCAAGGCAATGACAATACTAAAGTTAAATCAGGAGAAATCGATGGGTTTGCAGTTTGGCACCTGGAAACACAAGTGGATGACGTCAAAGAGCGTCCCCATTTACTAGACAGACAGACAGACCGGTTAAAATTCTCTGGCCGGGCTTCCAAGAGGAAAAATATTTGTGTTGATGGTTACAAGTAGTGTGACAAACTGCCTCCAGATATGGACTTAGAAAGCTATCCCTAAAAGACGATCTAAGAAGCATAGCGTTGGTTCCGATTTGACTAAACTGGAGCGTCTGCACTTCTTCATCATGGGAGAGGGAAAGTTATACTGGCCAGGTGATCTATCTTCTGTCACTCAACACCCACCAACCCACCTCTAGGAAAGTAACTACGAATATGATGGCTGGCATTGTGTACACACACGCTGAGGCTGGGGTTGCGCTTATTGCAAGATTTCTCAGCGATAAATAGATGTGCTGTCCGTTTCTAAGGCATGTATTTTCAAGCCCCCACCCGGGCCTAGAAAAGATCATAACTGGGCTCCTGGAATCTGGAATGTCTTCAA
>NC_043001.1:70830789-70858289 GCF_006345805.1 Octopus sinensis
CACAGGAAAAATGTGTCGAAGCCAGCAGGAAGCGTCGATGCTTCCTAGGGCTAAACAGAATAAGATATGTTCTCTTCGAAATTAACAAAAGAGTTTTCTGTAGTTAGATCATTTTAACTCACTAATATACTTAGATATGCTTGGTAATCAAAAATACACCTTTTCAAATGAAATAGCAGATTCATGTGTAACTAACACTTCATGATTAACATTAGTGCAGCCGATGAATGTTGCTGACTTTCTGCAAAATTCAAGTTAGGCCCCCATTGTTTTACTCCTCCTACATCTGAGACAGTGAGGGCTGTGTGGCCACATACCGACGTTCTGCGTCTTATCCGAAGAAAGGACACTCGCCTGATTTACAAAAGATCAATAAGTGTCATGCTCCAGTTTTTAAGTCCAGGCGTGCCGTCTCGTTGCTGTATGGTTTCCATCGCTTTAATAGCCTCTGTTCTTCGGGGTTGACTGGTTTTGTTCTTCTGTCACTGACCGCTCATTCCGACTCACTCGTCTCTATATTTCTCATCACATTTGTTGTGCTCAATGATGCCTGCTCTTGATCTGATCAATATTTCCAATCTTTCCTCTGCACACGTTTCCTCTTGTATCTTCTCCCTGCTCCTGACTTCATTACAGATGTTCCACTATACCAGTTTACGTGAACCATCAATACCTATTTCTTTACTACCCACAAGGGACTAAACACAGAGAGGACAAGCAAGGATAGATAAACGGATTAAGTCGATTATATAGACCCAAGTGCGTAACTGGTACTTATTTAATCGACCCCGAAAGGATGAAAAGCAAAGTCGACCTCGGCGGAATTTGAACTCAGAACGTAGCGGCAGACGAAATACCGCTAAGCATTTCGCCCGGCGCGCTAACGTTTCTGCCAGCTCGCCGCCTTTTGAACCATCAATACCACCAAGCTCTCCAATCTCGAAGAGCGTAAGAAGGTCACTGGTTATATCTTGTTGATTTGATTCAGCTGGTGAAATTGTAGTCACGTGTCAATGTCACAAGTCTACTTTCAAAGTTTGAGATGCCTTCCATTTTCTCTTTCACTCTTTCGTACAGGCACTAAATATATATATATATATATATATATATATATACACATATGTACATGTGTGTGCCTGCGTGTGTGTGTGTGTGTGTGTGTGTGTGTGTGTGTGCGTGTGTATAAGAAAGGGAAAATGCACTGGAAGTCATTTAGGTGGTTTATTTATAAATTCTTAACTGGTTTCACAGATTTTTCTGATTTTCAAAGGTTAAGCGAGATAGAAAGATGCGAGCAATTTAGTAACTGTCTTGCTTCTGACTGGAGTTCGAACATTCTCTGGATTTTACGGAGTGAACATGCCTGAAGTTAGTATCTGTTTAGAATGCAATTTGATTGGCAAAGGCTGATGACATGATTAGTCTTTGAAATTTCTGCAAGTTCCCTACTCCACTCGTGCATTATTATCAGGTAGCAATAACTTTTGCGCAGAAAGTTAAGTCAGATACAGTTGAGTGAATGTCTCTAGCGACAGTTCCAAGGCTCTCTAAATTTAATCTGTTAAGTGATAGAGTGGACAAGAATAGTTTGTAGGTACTCAATACATTTTGTTAGATCTCCTTTATTGTCCGGAGATAGTGGTTAGTGTGCTTGTACCTTGACGTTATTTCAGTCGTGATTTACATTTTTTGTGTAAATACATTCTTTTATTTAGTTGAGTCTGAATTGTGGTATTGTTTGAATAAAGGAAAAGTGGGAAGACTTGGAATTTTGGAATCTTATTTGTTGTACTAATATCTCGACAAGGAAATTAATCTAGGAGTTAAAGCTGTAATTTTTCGCTGCATATGACTATTGTGAGCCAAAAAGAATCGAGACTTTGTATATTTAGTATACACACAGACGGAATGGATATGATTTGTATGTATATACATTGACATAAAGTTTTGTTATCCACTAAATTCATACATCTGTGTTGAACAAGAAAAAGATATGATTGTACCCAACGTTGACCCTGTGTAATATTGAACGTACCAAGTGATAGACTGTGTCTGTGTGTGAGTAGTTGTTGGTGAATATATTTTCTTTGTATTTTTAAATAAATATATTTTCCTTGATCTGTGGTATTCACTGAAAAAAATTAAATTGAGGAAACTTGAAATTTAGGCGACGAAAAAGTAAACAATTACTAGGATTTCTATGTGCTAATTTGTTCGAAATTTAAGGTTGATGGGATGTTGTATGTTTATACAACTCGAAGTTGATTCGTTACTGGTATCCTTAATAGTATGGTTCTTGGGGAGTTTGGTGAAAACCGTAGAAGTAGATGGTTTGCATTCAAAATGAGGTAGGTTGTCACATTCGTTGATTGTTAAACTTTTTTTTTGTGTCGGTAAATACATACCGTGACTTGTAAGGGACTACCTGCATCTGTTAAGCCACTTCCCTAAAACTATCAACACGGGCATTATTATCGTACCATTTGAGGTAATAAACATTTATACCATAACCCCACTGCACAATGATCTAGAGGTAATCGGTTTCTGGCTCGAAAAGTTGCGTTATGAAACACTGGACAGGACTGAAAAACATTTCATCACAATTTTTCCTATATTTCTACCAGTGTGGAATGAAATAACATTTTTTTTTCTTTTTATATATCATGAAGTTATATAGTATGTAGATGTATCAAGATGCTGTTGAACACGTGACATCATATAGCGTTAATATAAGGGAAAACAACCAAACTATCTCAGCTCCTAATGCGCTTTTTTAAGCAAAACATCATAGACAATCTGACCCCCTTTTTTCTCTACACATACAAGTGATTGTTACAAGACATTTCCGACAACAGCTCCTAATCTCCTAAAGAGATCGTTATCACACTCTTCGGTACACAAATATTAAAAAAAGAAAACAAATATATTTGTACGACTTCTGAATGGGTGGTAAACTTTGAACTGTATTGTGAGGTACGCTTGAATGATAATTAACTAAAGTATGATTACAAATATTTGATGCGTTGTCTAATAAACAATGAGACTGAATGCATTCTTGTAATGCTTTGCTTCTTAGACGAATTAAAATATTGTTTTCTACTCTAGGCCCGAAATTTTGGGGAATGGGGCCAGTCGATTAGATTGACCCCTGTACGCAACAGGTACATAATTTATCGACTTCGAAAGGATAAAAGGCAAAGTCGACCTCGGTGGATTTGAACACAGAAAGTAAAGACAGATGAAATACCTATTTCTTTACTACCCATAAGGGGCTAAACACAGAGGGGACAAACAAGGACAGACAAACGGATTAAGTCGATTACATCGACCCAAGTGAGTAACTGGTACTTATTTAATCGACCCCGACAGGATGAAAGACAAAATCGACCTCGGCAGAATTTGAACTCAGAACGTAGCGGCAGACGAAATACCGCTGAGCATTTCGCCCGGCATGCTAACGATTCAGCTAGCTCACTGCCTCACACGAATAAATTCGCAATATTAAATGTTAATAACAAATATATTATTATATCATTATATTATTACATTATATTAAATTATATTACATCAATTTATTATATCATATTATTATATCGTATTAAATTATATGATATTATTATAACAATAATTAAGCCGGTGGACTAGCAGAATCGTAAATCGAATCCGACAAAATACTGTGCGTTCTGAGTACAAATAGCGGTGACGTCATCTTCACCTTCCGTCATTTTGTGGTCGATAAAAATAGCTACCCTATATATATATATGTGTGTAGATACATTGTATATATATATATCATATATATACCGTAAATCCTCGACTATAATCCGCATTTTTCCCCCAAAATTTAAAGGTAAAAATCCCTAGTGCGTACTATGTACGAGGTTAAAAATGGAAAATATTTTCTAAGCAATGTCCGAGTGTCTATTTGCTGTCCGGCAATGTTTATTCAGACGCATTTTATGATGTCGGATGTGAAAATACCTTAAGCTAAACCTGAAAGCAAGGAAGTCATAAAAGAATCATCCGTAACTTGCAATAAGCAATATTTACTAAACGTTATTACTGTTATTACTGTTATTTCTTTATTTTCTGCAAAACAAAAGTGCACAGAAAAGCTACACGTTTGCATTATGTTATATATACAATAAAAATACAGGACATTATCTTATGCAGTTTTTCAAACTATGGACGTTATATAGACCTCCTTGACTCAAGTTAGAGAGAGGGTACGTATTATGCAGAAGGTTTAGGTTTTTCAGAGGTACAGCCCCCTAAAAATCCCCTGCGTATTATACTCAAGGGCAGTCTATACTCGAGGATTTACGGTATATATATATATATACGTATATATATATATAATATATATATATATATATTATATATATATATATATATATATCATGTATCTACATCATATATTTCATATATATATATGTATGTATGTATCATATCAAGGCGCAGGAGTGGCTGTGTGGTAAGTAGCTTGCTAACCAACCACATGGTTCTGGGTGCAATCCCACTGCGTGGCATCTTGGGCAAGTGTCTTCTGCTATAGCCCCGGGCCGACCAATGCCTTGTGAGTGGATTTGGTAGACGGAAACTGAAAGAAGCCTGTCGTATATATATATATATATATATATATATATATATATATATATATATATATATATATATATAAATGTGTGTGTGTTTGTGTGTCTGTGTTTGTCCCCTAGCATTGCTTGGCAACCGATGCTGGTGTGTGTTTACGTCCCCGTCACTTAGCGGTTCGGTAAAAGAGACCGATATAATAAGTACTGGGCTTACAAAAAATAAGTCTCGGGGTCGATTTGCTCGACTAGAGGCGGTGCTCCAGCATGGCCGCAGTCAAATGACTGAAACAAGTAAAAGAGTAAAAGAGAGAGTATATGCATACGAAGTGTAGTCAAAAAGTATCCGACCTTGTTTTTTGTACACAAAATGATATAGCGTGAGCAAAATCGGCATGTGTTACACGTGGCCGCGTTCTTTCTGACCATGCAACAAAAAGTTTCGTGGCTGTAGGCTGCGCCATTCGCTCGCAGTGGCGCGTTGAGTTCTCACGTGAAGAATACGCTGTGCAATTTTTCTATTTAAGCCAAGATGATCGAGCGCATTCAGCAAAGCTACAGTAGCACATTCCGCCAAAGCTTGACTATCGAGAAGATTCAGAAGGCCTTTGGGGATAATGCCATGCGCAAAACACAAATAAAGAAATGGTACAACCGGTTCAAAGATAGCCGCACCTCAATGGACAGTGAGCCAAGAATATGTACCATAATGTCAAACAATTAAAAAAGAATACTACCTGGGTCTTCTTCGTCGCTTTCGTGAAGCTGTGCGGAGAAAATTACCCGAGCTGTGAGCAGAAAAGAACTGGAAACTCCACCATGACAACGCACCCGCTCATTCTGCCCACGTCGTCCAAGCATTACTAATCAGACAAAAAACAACACTTGTTCATCAGACTTTCTATTCCCAGACTTGGTTCCATGTGACGTTTGGTTATTCTCGAAGCTAAAAGATAAACAATCAAAGGGAGAGGACTTGAGTCACCAGAGGACGTTAAGCAAACTTCGACAGCACAGCTCTACAGCAATCCAAAATGTGATTTCCAGAAATGTTTCTAGCAGTATCAGGAACAATGGCAGAAGTGTGTAGACTCCCAAGGCGAATACTATTACTATGAAGGATTCTAAATAAAAATGGTGAATTATTAATATTACATGTTTCTTTTGGCCAAAGCTCGGATACTTTTCGACTCCACTTCGTATGCATACATGCACACACACACAAACACACACACACATATATATAATAGTAGGGAATATAATTCCAAACTTACAGATAAACATTCAATTTAGCAATTCTAAATGAAATTTCACAATATATAATATATATATATAATTTAGAGAAAAACCTCTGTTAAATAATTCAGTAATGAAAGATGTTATTCGCACCATATAGGAAACATATACTATAAAATCCTTATTATTAAAATCAAAAAGTACAAAAACAATAAATAGTAAATAGTAGTAAAAAGTCTACGCGCGTTTCGTGGCTATATTTTCAGATAGATAATAGTCATAAAATCAATTCGATTTAAAATTAAGTCGATCGAAAATTAATTCTATTTAAAAATATAGTCACTCATCAGGTCTAAAATAATAATAATACTAATAAAATAATGATAGAATAAATCTACTTATCTTAACTTATACTGATTATCAAATAAATTTAGAAAAATACGTGTATTAACTATAAATAATCGAAAAGAATTAACACTATTTCTTAAAACCGCTGTCAGCCAGCAGCTGGTCTTAAATTCATATCAGGGCTCATCAATGGAGGGTTTGCGCTGTGCGATGGGGTGTTGTGTGTGTGTTGATGGGACGGCTATCGTCTTTCTCCAAAGATGAAGCAATCGTATATATTATATATATATATATATATAGATAGATAGATAGATTGATAGATAAGCTTACTTGGAAATGGATGCGTTGCGTTCAATTATATAATATATATATATATATGTATGTATATATGCATATGCATGCATATACATATATATATGTACATACATATACATAAAGAAAAGAAAGATGGACGATGGCAACGTGTGAGCAACGAGAGAGTAAAGAAGGAAGAGAGAGAGAGAGGGAGACAGATAGAAAATGGTGATGGGGAGAAAAAATAATTAAAGAAAAGAAGAGAGAGAAAATGAAAGGGGGATAGTGAGAGAACAGTACAGGGTAGAGTCGCATCAAAAGTATTACGATAAACTTACTTGGAAATGGCTGGTCGTTCTTTATGTTACTTGCCTTGTTTTCCATTTGTGTCTCACGTTGTTCGCATACCTAAATTTTCGCCCGCGTATTTCATGTCGTTTAAGTTTTGTACATATATGTATATATATAGATATCCACTTCCAAGTAAGTTTATCTTAATAATTTTGATGCGACTCTACCCTGTGCTGTTCTTTCTCCCCCTTTCGTTTTTCTCTCTCATGCTTTCTCTAATTGTTTTTCTCCCCTTCTCCGTTTTCTAGCTATATGTATGTCTTTCTCTCCCTATCCCTCTTCCTCCTTTACTCTCTCTCTCTCTCTCTCTCGTTGCTCATACCTGACCATCGTCCATCTTCCTTTTCCTAACGTGATCAACTTTCATTTCCTTCAGTCTGTCGAACAGACCAGAAGCTTTCTCATCAGCCTCCTCTGCTTTCTTGTCTCTTGTCAAAGAATATTCCTCCAGTGTTCCCTACCTTACTCGTCTGGCCTGACGGTCCTCCATGTTTGTCTTCCTTTGGCTTGTTGTATGTCTACACTGTCCTATTTTTGTTGCCAACTTTAACCCTCCTTAAAAATCCGAAATTATATTTTGGCTCGTGGGATCAACTTTTTGAAGCCTCATATTGATGGTAATTGCGCGAATTAAATGTGGAGCAGATGGACAGCTGACAACTGATGACGTTCCTTTTTTATGTTTTGTTTTCCATTTGTTTCTCCCAATGTTTGCATACCCATGCTTGACTTCGTATTTCAAGTTGTTTACGTTTTGTGACGTCCTGTACCCATATGTGAATATATATATGTGAAGTTCGTGTGTGTGTGTGTGTGTGTGTATTCATGTATGTATGTGTGTATGTATGCATATATATATAAACATACATTCATATATATATATGTGTGCATGTTTGAATATACAGATACAATACCAATATCAATTCCTTCTGGAAACTATCTTAAGTATGTCCTTGAGAACGATTATTTATGTAGTAATCTTTTGTGCCCAATATTTTAAGGAACTTGTTGAACTTTTTTATATCCTTAACATGTCCCTGTTACCAAAGACTGTATATATGTAATGTATCAATTTGCAACAACCAATAATTAACGCAACCAAACTTCTACATGTTACTTTTGACAATCTTTTTCCAAAGAGTGAAACCGGTAAAATAAATAAACATCTTTTAAATTGCATTTTCAAACCATCTTTCGTATATATATATATATATATATATATATATATATATAATATATATATATATATATATATATATATTATATATATATATATATATATATATATTAATATATATATATATATATATATATATATATATAGTTTTTTACCATTCCACTGTTCTACATTTTTCGACATCTTGGCAGCTGAAGCAGCTTGTGATGCGATAGTATCACCAAAATTATCGGCTATAGCAAGCAAAAATAATAACTGAAAAAAAATGCATTTGGATATACGACATGATAATAATGATACGTATATGTCTGTGGATCCTTCGTGTAGATAACTTTAAGTTAACACATATTTGTGTTTATGGGTGCATGGCTTCTTTGTGAATACATATCGGTATACGTTTCTATATACCAGGGACACACAGGAAGTCAATCGAATAGTAACATCGATTCAAATGTTATATATATTCATCAGTGTTTTACAACTAGACAAAATTTCTATATTTAATGCTGTCTAATCGTTTATTTTAACATAATAACATATATCAACCAATTGAGTAATATTTGCTTCTGTACCTTTGTCAATGAAGAATTAGGAATATACGAAGCACTCAAAAAATGATTTTATCGATAATAGGTTCGACATTGTATCAGTGTTGAAATGAACAACTACATCCTATGACATTTGAACGTGCATGTTGCGATTGGATAAAAATAAGAAATTTATCCAGAGATCAGATCCGTAGGAACAATACAAATGCATGTATTTCTTGTTTCCGCTAAGACTGATATAATAATGGAAGAGCCACCTACAGATACAACTAACACCATAATTCTGCTTAAGTGCAAGCTGCAGGAATATTGTGCTTATGTATATATATATATATATATATATATATATATATATATATATATATATATATATAAATATATATATATACTACTGAAGTTAATATGTAAATAAGCGTAACACTAGATCTGTAAGAATAGATAGACACACTGGTTGTTTTCAGAGATCGTATGCATTGCAAGCATTGTACACAGTGAATTATTATTGGGTACATATATGCATTAAAACACACACAGATAAAGACACTCACACGAACCCCACCACACACACACACGGATATATATATATATATATGTATATATGTGTGTGTGTGTGTATGTGTGTGTGTGTGTGTGTGTGTGTGTGTGTGTGTGTGTAAGTGTGTGTGTGTGTATGTATGTTTTCAAACACACACACTTGCAGACATATATACCTGGTGTTATTGACTGCATAAACATGATGTAAGTTCGTGTACGTGTTACGTCCGTGTGTATACAAATATATGTATATATGTCTATATGTGTGTATAAAAGCGTATATAAACAGAGGGGGAGATTGAGACAGAGACAGAAGGAGAAAATGAAATAAAAAGGGAGATATAATGCAAGAAATAGAAAAAATGGTGCACGTAATATCATAATAATAATGATAATAATAATAATAATAATAATAATAATAATAATAATAATAATAATAATAATAATAATAATAACAATAATAATCAGATGAATGAAATTTACTTTCTCGTAAGCGATCTCTCTTTCGAATGGAAATCGAATTGTTCCCCTATTTAGCTACAATTCATTTAGGAGGAGGTAAAGGAAATTTCTTTCTACAGCAGTATGACATCGAATATATTAGTGAGAAAAGAATAGGCATTTTATTTTTCTCCGAGTGTGTTTCTCACGATGTTTCAGCTAACGTTACTTCACATGTAATAATACGAAGACTTCATGCATGGCCATCAACAACTTAATATTATTGTGTTTTATTCACTTACACAGTTTTTACATTGATTGGAAAACGGGGAGAGATTGTTCGTTATATACTCTGGATCGATTTACAAATATGCAAATACAAGTCAATGAAAGAAATAAAACGAACCGAGCTCCATCTTTCATTGAATCATGTATCGAGTTAACAATAACTGTGCTTGAGAAGATCTCGGCCTATATATATATATGTATATATATATATATATATATATATATATATAATATATATATATATATATATGTATGTATGTATTTATGTATTTATGTATGTATATACCTATATATATATGTGTGTATGCACCGATGCCATCATGGGATACGGACATTCAGTTATGATGATGAGCATACGCACACACACACGTACACACACGCATCAGACATATCACACATATATCTGTAGGACATACTAGTCTCCAGCTCCTCTATGTTGTGCAGATAACAATGTTTTTAGTGACTTCCGTACACATTACTCTCCTGTGATACTGAACAGTATTGACACTAACGGCCAATGGGCAGATTCCACGAATACACATCGCAGCATGCTTGTCCTCTAGTCACTCATGCATCTCCCTACCAGAGAGAATGAGACTTCAAGAACTGTAACATAATTTTATTTCAATATCTGCAGTTTATTGTGGTTGTTAACAAAATCGCTACTGTCTCTTCATAAAAGCTTTGTACATTTGTTCAGGATCTTTAAGTCCTGGTTCAAATCCCTCTGTGGACCAGTTTGTCTTTCATCCTTTTATTGCCTGTTAAATAGTAGTAGAGAAGTGTTGGCCTTGGTCTTGTAGACGGTACTTCCCCATCCAAAATTATTGGAAATTTGAAAGGACTAATTTTTCAAACATAAACATAGATTTTCTATTTCGGTGTAACGCATCTGATATATTCATGATGAAGGATCATCGTTGCATTTCCCCATTTATTGTTCTGCGATTCGCTTCAAGTTTAAACCTAAGCAGCTAGAACATCATCGATCTAGATTAAAAACAAAATACCAGTAACCCGTCTCCACTGGAATTAGTTTCTCTCAATACCTCCTGCATGTAACCACTTCTTTTCATTTCTACACTCCTTCCTTACCCAATCAACAAAAAATCCATTATTGAAATCTTTATATTTATTCATAGCATGCAATAAGTTCATGATATAATTTCCTTATTTCAAAATATGGCCGAATGGTTAAGAAGTCCACTTTATAACCAAGAAATCTTCGATCGGTATGTTCTGTGTAAATGTTATTTGCTTTTTATTAAGGTATTTTTTTATGATTGGAACGGGATAGACTGAAGCTCTAGAATTCCATTGAATAGATCATGACTTAAATTCTAAAAGCACTTACACTGATTCTGCCCAACGATTAATTAACGATACAAATATCTATGGAAGGCTCAACCTCTTACAGATAATTCAATTAGTAGTTAATACAACTGATGAACTACTGAGTACTCATCGCTGAAAATGACGAAGAAGAAGCCATTCTCTATCTGCAATCTTTCTTAGAAACTCGAACGCTCCCTTTACATCTTTCAGCTATCAATTATTAACAATGCTGTGAAACTAGGTTCTGATTCTCCGCTGTCTCAAATCTTACATTAATTTTTTCTCGTGTTTCTCGAGAAACAACAACTCTGCACAAAAACTTATCGTATAAGGGATGTGGATTTTTCTTACTCATTTAAAGTAAGTTATCGTTTTCTAATTGACAGCTTTGTGGTAGTCGAAAACACAATAATTGTATTGCAAGATTCTTGGCAAAACAACATAAATTCTATATATGCTAATCTGTACTACTTCACGGTAAGAGCCAAGCGATATGAGTATTCATCGGCTGAAAATGTATATTCGAAAGAAGTTATCGTTTAAACAAAAAAAAATTAAAGAAATGTCAATATATAAGTGACATATCAGTAGAAGATATATTTGGATTGGTAGTAGCATGCATTTCTAATCAGCCAGTAGGTACTTCACTTATTTAATGTTTGTTATCTTTAATTAAATAGTACCTTCACGCCTTACTTGGTAAAACCTAATTAAGACATTATTGATAAAGTAAACAACATTTATCCTAAATTGTATATTATAGCATTATTAAATCTCAGAACGAGATGTAAACAGTAATCGCTCGACAATGTAAAGTATAAAAGCCATCTCAATATGGCTAACCACAAAGGGGGGGTGTTACTGTAGCTTTTTAGCCCCAGGAGATCATCGTCTCCAGCTGGCTTTAGACACACTTTCTGTGCCCTTAAGGTCATCCCTTTTTCGTAAGCCTGAATGATACGCACCGGACCGCGGTTTCGAGATTATTGTCTCTTATCAACGGGCGGTAATCACCAGATCACGATGAAAGACAAGGCCTGTTTGCAAATATATAATGTACATTATAGTCGGTTAGGAAATGTGAGTGTGTATGCGTGTGTTGTTTGCCTGTGTATGTGTGTGTTTGTTTGTGTCTGTATGACAGTATTTGTAAATTTAAACAAGTTAAATTGATGTTACCATAATCCTTTGCCGTTTAAGCAAATGTAACTCTTGTTGTTTTTGTGGCTTTTAAATTTATAAAAACAGATTGTCTTGACGTGTTTTACGATTTCTTCAGCGTTCATCACATGACATGGCCTTTCACACACTTTTACTTACCATTATAAATCAGAGTAAATCACTCTTTACATAAAACATGAACTAGACTTTAGCTTTAATGGCTTAAACTTTTATTAATAATTTAATCACTATACCAGAAGTTGGGTACCTATCGCAGCTATGTTCTGCAAATGGATCACGCGGAGTTTCTATCCTCTGATCAGTGATCAGTTAATCCTGAATTTATGTTAGAACGATCACTTTCATTTTCTAAGTGCAATGAAATTAAATATAAATTGTAATAGTACATTTCATATTGCTCAACAAATTATTAAATGAAACTGGATCTTAACTAATTATATTCATCTTAGGTTACTAAGATGCGCTATATAGTGCATAAATTAATATTAAATATTGAATCTCGCCGTCAGTGAATGCTCTGTGCTGTACATAAATCTATCACAGTAATTAACAAGTTTGTATTTCATTTAAATAGTGATCTGCTAAATATTTGTAAGCATGTGTAAAGGCACATTTCCTTTAAAAAGGTATTCATTAAATGTAAGCAGCAGTTGATCAATGTTATTTTGTTTTTATGGGATATGTATGTATGTGCGCACACACACACACACACACACACACACACACGTACATATATATATATATATATATATATATGTGTGTGTGTGTGTGTATACATAGAATTACACACACACACACACACACACAAGTATATATATATATATATATATATACATATATACACACACATATACTCATATAAGCATATGTATATTTATACATATATGGAAAAACAGCAAAGTGAAAACTTTTGTGTAGCATTTATACTCCATTACACATGTCTTAGTTTTTAATAGGAATTAGAAAATCTTACATGTCATAATCACCACACATTTGATTGCAATAAGGGAATCAATAGATGTGCATCACGATGTAAAAGCTGGGATTTAACCTACCCGCCAATATGTTATAAGGCTCCATGCTCCAGAATGGCTACAGTCAAATTACTGAAACAAGTAAAAGAATATATATATATAGAGAGAGAGAGAGAGTGAGAGAGCGAGAGGGAGAGATAAAACTTACTTGGAAAAGTGGTGTCCGATCATATAATAATATAAATAATATATAAATATATGCATATATATATATATATATATATATATATATATATAATATATATATATATATGTACATACCTACATATGTATATATATATATATACATGCATATATGGGTACAGGACATAAAAAAACGCTGAATACAAACAGAGAAACGAGACATACAACATAAAGAATACTCCCCTTCATCAGTCGTACCTGTTTCATCTACCCCGCGTTTCCCAAGGCAAGGACAATACGGGACTTCGTTGAAACAGTCCTTCCCGCAAAGCAAATTAAATAATATTTGGGATTTTTTGCGGAGGGTGAAACTGGTAACAAGAACAAGACAGTTAGAGCTAGACAGTAAAAACAAACGGTGAGGACTGTTAAGCCAAGACAATAGAAAAATTATTATGAACGCTAGGAAGACGAGCTTATGAGGGGAGACATGTATAAGAACGTGTTGTCTTTAGGAAGGAAATGGGTAGAAAGATAGATTGTTTTTCGTCACGTGTCAGCAACGAGAGTGTCAAGGACAAAGAATGAGATAGAGGGAACGGGGAAGAGGAGAGGAGAAGAATAGGGAAGGGTAGGAGGGAAATTTAATTTGCTTTGCGAGAAGGACTGTTTCAACGAAGTCGCGTATTGTCCTTGCCCTCGTGACGCGGAGTAGATGAAACAAGGACAACTGATGAAGGGTAATATTCTTTTTGTTGCATGTCTCGTTTCTCTGTTTTTCTCGTTGCTCTAAAATATGTTCGTTTTCTATGTTTTTCGTTTTCTGTTATCGTTTCTAATTGTGTTCAACGTTTTTTAATGTCCTGTACCCATATATGCATGTATATATATACATATATATGTAGGTATGTACATATATGTATGTATATATGCATATATTTATATATTATTTGTATTATTATTATTATTATTATTATATATATATATATGCATATGTGTGTGTGTGATAGTGTGTGTGATAGTGTGTGTACGTTGTAACAATACAGAAAAACTGGACCAATCACTTGTAGATGGAATGCAAACCGACACTTTGCAGAACTCGGCACAATTAAGTGCAGCTTATCAAAGAAAGCTAGCTGATATACTCACATGAAACGTATACTCAGCGATTCGAATAATTTTATGCGTTACGGAATCGTATTATATGGTAGCCATATGGTATTTGTCAGGCACTGTTTTATTATTGAATGAAGAGAACAAGAAATTCTTCAACTCGATTACGTGACTGTTGTTACATATTCTCAATGAGTATGATTCACTTCTTAGTTGAATGCCATTTCTTCTAGACGCTAACAAGTATGTCTAAGTCTATATCAAGAAATTTTAACATTGATGTAAGAATCCTTCGAAATGGAAATGAATCATAATTTCACATTAAATGAAGAAATCAATATGTAGGGTATATACTGCATTGCATGTATCTGAGATCCATTTAATAGCTCGAGCAGGACATGTTAGTTAGCTAATTTTAATTGCATTGGGCACCATTACTAAAGTGCATAGAAGCTGGAATGAGTATCAAGTGTATGCGAAAGAATGCAAGTAATTTAGTTAACTGTATAATTCATACATATTTCGGCCATTACATAATTAATGTTTTGTTCTGGCAATTATCTGGCAAGAATTTTGGTGCCGCCCTGAAATTATTCTATAGTAGTTGGTTACTTTCCAGATTTCTGTGTTAAAATCTTTAATGAAATAAGAAATAGTTACGTAGTTCACTTCTATGCCAGCAAGTGGCAGTTGAAAGTTACTGCTCTTTAGCCCCAGGTAACATCGTTTCCAATCATCCATATGACACACTATCTGTATTATATTTCCGAACAAGGGAGTTTAGCATTCCCACTCAGCACAAAACAATATCTGTGCATCGCGATTTCTGGGGTATCTCCCTTCATCAGCACAGAATAACGTTTCGGCTAAAGGTGGGGCTGTTAAATCCCTGTTCGAAATATATAGTTTTCAAAGTGACACATAGTCACTGATCTAACCCCGCAATCTAACATTGATCTAACCGAGAAATCACGATACACGGATATTGATTAGTACTGAGTTCGGATGCTCACTTGATCGAAAATATAAAGACACAGAAGGTGTGTCGTAGAACCAGCTGGAAACGATGTTTCCTGGGTCTAAATTACTGTAACATTCGATTGCCACGTCATGTTGGCAAATAATCTGTACTCTAGAGTACTGTTACTAAACGTCTCTCGTTGAGAAACTCAAATTAGGCAATCATACTCATACAGTTATGAATTTGACTTAAAATGCGTATGCATATATTAATATATATTGTTACATGTGAATATCAAAAAACACTTATAGAATATAAATATACAAAAAAATACTTGTAAGTAAAATTCATCTGGGATACATATGGAAGAAAGTATGAGAAAAAGAGAAGTGAAGAAAAATTTTGTACTGAAATTAAGAGCGGTTAAGAGTTTCGATTAAAGATCCATAGAGTTCGGTGTGTTTTTAAAGATATAAGTGGTATATAAGGTATATAATACAGTTCGACAAGGTTCACTTTCAACGACCGTTTCTAGAGCTCATGTCCTGGAAGAAAATTTTTTTAATAGTTTAGTCAGATTTATTAGTTTTTCTACCAGGACATGAGGTCTAGAAACGGCCGTGGAAAGTGAACCCCCACGAATTATATTATATACTTTATATATCATCTATATTTTTAAAACACACACATTGAACTCTAGGGATCTTTTAATCGAAACAATCATTTATACTTTTAAGAAAACACACTGAACTTTAATAATCGAAATACTTAACCGGTTTTAATTTCAATACAAAATTTTTTCAGTCCTCTGTTTATCATTCCTCTTTTTCTCACACTTCCTTCCATATGTATCCCGCATGGGTTTTATTTACACGTATTTGTACGTATATTTATATTTATACATTTATATTTTATAAATATTTAAAAAAAATATTCATGTGTCGATATGTTTTAATATATGTATATGCATTTTAAGTGGAATTTATAAATGCGTGGCAATGATTGCCTAATTTGAGTTTATATCTTAATTCATATATGTATGTATATATATATATATAAAACAATGTACACTATACATATATATATATATATATATATATATATATATATTATATATATATATATATACATAGGTACATATATATATATATATATATATATATATATATATATATATGTATGTATGTATGTATGTATGTATATAGGTGCATGTATGTATATGTATATATATAATGGAATGAGTGAGAGAAAGAAACAGGGAGAAAAAAAGAAAGACTCAAACAAACAAACAAACAAAGAAGGAGTACTCGACTACGGGAGCAACTCTCGAGTCATTGGTCGGCACAGTTCTATATTGAAGACAACTCTTGTCCAGCATCCTTGGCAAGTATAGGACTTAATCCGAAACTACTATGGTTGCAAAGCGTTCTCCCTAACAACAGAGCCATGCCTACGCAAACCATTATTTTCTTTAGAATATGAAATTATTTTGCTAGAATAATTAATTAAGCTTTATTACGTATCAGTCTTCGCCAATATAGAATCATTATTTTCAACTCTGAATCACGAAGAGAAACACACGTATATGCAACACAAAGCACAATAATCTCTACTAATGATTGCTATTCAAAATATCCTATAATCCTAGGCTCAAGTTCGTTATTTTTGTTTCATCGATAATATATTTCAATTTCATTGAATATTCTACTGTTTCAAACTTCATATCTGGCATTACCGTTAATTGCTTTGGGAGATCTTGAGAAATTATGTTTTCTCGATTTCATTAATTTTCGAATGTTTCATTAATTTCATTAATTTTCTCGATTTCATTAATTTTCGTATGTTTAAATACGTGTAAAATGGTTGCTTTTCAACAAATGACTGCTTTTGTTTTTCTGCCTTGCAGGCACTAACCGTCCTCATATAAGGTGAAGTAATACTAGGAAAGAAGTAAAGTTTATTTACATTATTGAGCCCGAGACAACCATATATACATTTACATAGATTGCTATCGAATTGGATTCGGGTGGAATTTATTAATACAAGATATAGCACAAAACACCGTAGTTGTCGCGCTCTAACATCTACTATTTGCGGCATCAGATACTGAAAAGACACTATCATTTTAGCAAGATTTGGCTGGTAAGCGGTGAGCAGACATCTGGTGTGAGAAAAAGCGCAGTATGCTGAATCACGTCATCTGGCTTCTCAGATGCCGGAGCAGTACGATATTTGTCAACTGCGATATATGCTTGTGCTTTTATGCATTATACATCTATGTGAGAGGATAGCTCAAGGATAATACCGCTCTATTTGGCGTTGTGATAACACATCCATGTTAAGTTGGATATGAAGATTGCTTTTTGGTATTAATTTTGTTTCCGTCATCAATATATATTTCTAACTAAGATTACTGGCCGTTTATAAGACCAGTGATTGGAAACAGCTTGTTATTCTATATATCGTTGGCAGTGAAATTTGACTGGCATAAAGTGACTGGAAACTTGTTACAAAAAATGCGTAGTACGCTGAGATCAGGTAATTATGTGATTCTATCGCCCGTACCACACGACTCGCGTCTGCTACGGTATATGTCTGCCGTTTTATGTGCCATGCGTCAGTATGAAGGGATCTCTCAAAGCGAATATCGCAGTATCTGGCATTCTAGCATTGTGTATTATAAAGATTATATATATATATATTTATATATATATGTTGAATCTCTGAGCGAGATATGAAGAGTAGCTGTACGGAACTGTAACAACTAAGTGTCGCATCCTATACAGGACAGTGCTACTGATGTTTACAGCCCTAAGAAGACATCTCCTCTTGCTAGCTAACGACACACATCCTCATGACCCAACTCTGATTTTCATCCCTTTTATTATATATCCCTCTCCCCCCCTCTCTCTCTCCATACAGGCATTTATATATGTGTGTTAGTGTGTGTGTTTGTACGTGCGTGTATGCATCTATGTATGCATGGTGAGCTAATTATAGTCGAATCTGTGCCCCTGCACTTTAGCATACGATGAATTTTGTGTATATAGGTGTAGCTATGTACATTGCAAGAAACACGAGTAATAGACACCTCACTAAAAGTTGGCGGATTCAACCCTCTTTGTGTAATAACTAACAGAAGTAGATAGAGCATGGCCTACAACACGGATATTCTCCATGGGAAGATGGGAATAGTTTAGAAGGTTCTTAGTCTGGACGTAATTTTAAATTAACTTCACTCCTTTCTCGTTCTGTTTTTGAACAACTAACAAATTATGACAGTGGAAAAGAAACAGATTGACACACTTCCTGTTTACATTATCTCTTCGCAGGCATACTAGAACTTTTGTTCTCATCTTTCATAAGCAAAAGCTATAGTTAAATTGATAAATAATGATAAACAAAATCTTTAAAAAGTTCTCAATTGCTGCGTAATAATCAGGTGGAAGGGAATCGGAATGCTTCTATTCGTGAATTGAAAGAAACTATTGTAGAATACGAAAATCAAGGACCCAGAGTTTACGCAGGAAAAGACAGAAAACAAAACAGACTAAATAACAGATAAACTCAAATTTACTTCATTAGCGAAAAACGTGACCTCTGGCAAGTCGCCTACAATAGAACCTCTGAGTTAGAAAGCATGTCTATACATACATGCATACATACATACATACATACATACATACATACATACATACATACATACATACATACATACATACATACATACACAAACACAACACATACACACTCATACACACACATACATATATACCAGAGTAAGCACATACATGTGAAACAAGGTGGAAAAAATAATCCTCGAGTACTGGCGGTAGAGTATTGTGCTTTATTAATAGAGCTGCACAAAACTAGACAAAAATAGACGCCACAAAACTTACTCAGAGTTTCACGTTCCTGGAAAACTGTCCAACGAACGGGAACATGAAACACTGAGTTACAGTGTTTGTGATGTTTATGCAGGTTTTTGAGAAAGTATATACACACACACATATACACACACATACATATATATATATACATATATATATATGTATATATATATATATGCATATATACATATGTGCGTATATAAGCATATATTTGTGTGTATATATGTATATATATATATATATATATATATATATATATATATATATATATATGCATATATACATATGTGCGTATATAAGCATATATTTGTGTGTATATATGTATATATGTGTGTTTTTATTCCACACGCCGCATAGCTAGGAAATTTTTTTCTTACAGAAGCTTGGCTGAGATATACGCAGCGCGTCCATCACCAAATCACTGGTCATTACAGGCGAAGAGACAAGCTCGTACACAAGTTGGTACCAGTTTGATTGTTAGCATTTTCGTCAGAACAAAAAGAAGCGGAAAATGTGAATTATCTCCTGCTACCTCGTAGCAATCACATTAACGCCATCTACCTTTCAGAGAAATAGATTTATCAACTCCAAAGTAGGAAAACGAAGTTGTCCTCGGCGCTATTTGAACTCAGAGCAAACAGTAACTTGCTAAACCAAATATTTTGTATCGGCGATTTCTTAGATAAACACGTATCTCAAAAATACTTGGATCCCTGAAACCATCGAAGGTGGATCGTCCGGGAGAGTTTTACAATGAGGAAGCTTAGCCCGAAGCACAGTATGGAAGGATTCGCCGAACATCTTCTGAAGGAGACGTTTTAAAGAACACAGTTATCTTTCAGATGTTTCTCTATGACAAAGTATTGCATAGTATTTATAATCGTTCGACATTTGTATATCCCTTATATATCCTATGGACATCGTTATTTTAATTTAATTACGTTTCGAATGCATATGTAAATTTAATTCTAGCCTGGTCAACTTTCGCAGAAATCACTGGATGTCCTGTTTACTGAATCCTATATTAGAACATATATATATTTCGGTTAGGTATAGAATATTCACATGTGATCATGAGGAGACCAAATATGATGTCGAAATCCCGTTTTCTACGATTCGCCTATAACATTCTGTTCTACACCTGTCTTAAAAACAGATTGTCTGAGAGAAATATTAGCGTTAATGCCGTTCATTATTTGTATATACATTATAAATATTATACACATCGTCATTTTAATGTCGTTTCTCGTACGCAAATTCATGCATGTGTACGTATACGAGTGTATATTCAGGAATCTATACTACTCGCACACACACCAGATAATCTAAAGATGAGGATCTGTTTTACGCCGATGAAAATTTAAGGAATATGACGAGGAGTGAAACTGATTTCACACACGCAACCATGCCCACACACGCACGCGCGCACACACATACACATACTTACACACATATATACGTATCTTAAATGGAGAATACCTTATGTGCATCCTGGAATTTCTGAACGTAGATCTAGCGAGGAATGCAAAGTATCAATGATGACGCCTGAAAGCCGTAAGTGGTAAACATACTCCGCGGGAATACTACCTGGGACTTGCCCTGCAACAAGGTTTGCAAACTGCATTTAATGCCTACTTTCTAAACCTTAATTCTTTAACTTAAAATTCGACACACACACACACACACGCACACACACACACATACACACACACACACACACACACACACACACACACATATGTATGTATATTCAATCAATGATAATGATAGGTATTTTAAAATAACTAGAAATGAGAAAAATAGCATGAAAGACTGACTACAGACGCAGTGTTTAATATTTTGCATAGATTGTTGACGCATATCTAGACGTTTCAGCCACGGTGGTATATTCAGTTTGGGATTTGATAATCACTCATAAAGGCTTAGTATGAGATGTATTTAGTTACTTAGTAAGTCCCTAAACACTCACCAATTTACAATAAAACACAGATGTGTTTGTGTGCCTGTGTATTTATAGTATTTCATATTTATTATAAAAATATTAATCTATCAGACAGCCAGAAAAATTAAACTAATGTTTAATGACAAGAGGTGTTAGTATTATTAATCATTTATATATAAAATAATTTTCTTCTATGACAAAATATTTTTAATATGATGTTTCTTCCTGAATTTTAAAAACATGGCATAATATAACTGTTTCTGTTAATATTTTATACGTTCTTTATTAAAGAATATTTGCATATTTCAGAGATGTAATCTACAAGAAATTAGCATTTCAAATAATTTAGGTTTTCAAATAGATTATTTATTAAATATAATAAAGCATTATCAAATATCTGAACTGTCATCAAATTCTTTTAATCTAGATGTAACTACAAGCAAAAGAAAAATAAAACGATGTCAATCATTTGTTTCGTACATTACGTTTACAAACACATAGAAAATAGTAAATCTGCGAATTTTCGTAGAAAAATATACACAAAATTCAATGATTTTAATCAGATATTTTGTTTTCACTCCAAGAAATTTCTGCGTTTATTGAAATTCTTTAACAGATATTGAGACACAAGAAAAAAACCGTAGCATAATTCTCTGTCACCACCCACCCCATTCCAACACATATTCTTTACCTCTCTCTCTCTCTCTCTCTCTCTCTCTCTCTCTCACTCTCTGTTTCTCTCTTTCGATTTCAATTGAAAGAAAAACGAAATATAAAATAATATATTGTAAAAATCATAATGCTTTTGTTTTTGTGAAGTAATGCATTTTTATCGATTTCCTTCCATTGATTTCAGATAATTGAAAGTGAAACGCATATACTATTGAAATATGAATAATATGGTATAAGAACGCAGTGGCTGCATAGAGGGAAAAACCACCATAAACTAACGAAGTGTGGTGCTGTATCATTATCGTCAGTTGTATCTGAAATGTCTTTCTTAAATATTTATAAACTAGCAAGTCATTAGGAAGAACGACACTGTTAAATGATTGTGAACAAAATGTTAACAATGAATAAAAAAGGAAAACAAAAATAAAATATTCATATTTTCTTCAAGACACGAAGAAATTATTACCTTCGTTTTTAATTCATTTCTTTTGTAAACATTCTTGAATATTAGAAATATAGGTTAATGACGTCACTGAATTTGCGGTGATTAAGATCTATTTTCATTTTCTTTTTTTCCGAAATTATTTTTCACGTTTTGCTTTCAAAAATATTTCTTACTAATTAGTCACACAGCTGGACCGGAATCACGCTTAAGTAACAACAACAATAATAACAACAACAACAACAGCTGAAGTGGCAGCTACGGCAGCAACAACAACAACAACAACAATAATAACAATTTTAATAATGATGATAATTTTTTCATTGATTTGCGACATGAGGTAATATATTCATAAGTGTTACAAACGGTTTCCGAACGTATGGTGATGTTCATACAAGTGATACGTGAGTGCAGAGTGAAGTCAAACAATACATATTCTTTTATTCGTTTATATGTTTCAGCCTTGTGGCTTTGGCCATGCTGGGGTACCGTCAGTGAAATATCTGGGCTCGTATATACATACATATATATATATATATATATATATATATATATATATATATATATATATATACATATATATATATATATACACATACATACATACACACACATATACATACTTACATACACACATACATACATACAAATATAGAAACATCAAATATGATTGTGTGCGTTTGACGCATATTATGATGTATATTTACATACGCACACTCACACATAGACACTCTTAGAGGTGATTATAAGAAATCTTAAAATTACCAAGTAGGTTAAACTCTCAAACCAATCAATCAGCCAATACCTTCGGTGCAGATGTAAAACCAAAATAGTTCATTCCGATGAATGTTTGAGGCTTTTCTCTCCAGATATTGTTATTGTTTCATATAGATAGCTGAGAGTTGCTGCTGTGTGCACATATCTATTGATGGCTATTCTTTCTGTTCTTACTCTCCTTCATAGTGTGGAACACTCTTAAGTTGCTCCTCTTCGTACATGTTCTTACAATAGAAGACCACTACCCATGGATAGCTTTATCATATTTCGTTATAGAGACGAATTACGTACTTAGAGAGAAATTTCCTGGCAGGTGGTTATTGCGTGTTACTCTCCCATTTATTACCTGCACTATTTTGTCGCACAGGCAATGTCACGCCAAAATTCAACATCTGCGTCAATTCCCTTGCATGTAACCCGTATATTCGTCCCTGTAAACCGAAGTTCCATTCTGCAGTAAGGCACATGGTATTCCATTATACGAAGTGTTCGTCGAGCAAGGAGGCTCTACCTTTTGTAATATCCTTTGACAATACTTTTGCCCCCCACCTTTTTCCTGGAGTTCAATAACTTTCAGCCTCTCCCTTAACCTTCATGCCTATTTTTTACTGCTTTATTTTGTTTTTTAGAGTCTAGATACATTTTTACATATAATCTACCTTAGTCAATGATTTATATACATCGTGAAAATTTCGTTCAGTTCTTCATCACAATGCTCCTGTAACGATATAGGGATATTTTCCTGTTTCTAGCTGAAGCACATGTCGATCATTTTCAATATAGGTTTCCTACGATGAATATGTCGAACAGGTAGGCATTACCGCATTTGCTTCCTTCCCTGGAATTAAGTTATGCACAGCATCTCCTTGGTTGGGAATATTTGCAACCCTTTTACCTGTTTTATCATTAGCTTTGTTAATACTATAAAAGAGTTTTCATTTGTATATTTGTTAAATTGTCAAATGAGTGTACATATTTATGCTAGTTCAACCGTTATCATTATGTTTTATGTCTCTTTATTTGAATCTGTTTTGTTTGCAAAGTATTCGGTATGATTTTCAAATATTTTAAAACCTATTTGTTACTGCTATGTTTGTGACTGTCATATTTTCAACCCTTCCTGAAGAAGTGTTAAAAATCCCAAGTAAACATAACGTAGAAAATATAATATATGAAAGAATTATCAGTGACAAACCTAATTATCCCTAGGGAGGTGATCGAATTAATGTTGTTAATTTCTTTCTTGGAAAAATTAATAATGTTCTCCAGTGAAACAGTATGACCACAAAAAAAAGACAATCATTATATCATAGCCTTTGCAACAATGAATAATAAAGAGGATATCAAGAAAACAGGAAACAGGAAATTGAGAAATATCGAGATATAAGCAGATGGATGAAGAGATTGTGAGCCACATGAGGGAAAATTATTTCTAAGGGACGTGGTGTAGTCGGAACAGCAGAACCGTTTTACCAGTATTATAGTCCACCAGACAAATCAGTCATTGGGCCCTATGGTATATATTTATTGACAGAAATCTACAGCATAAGAGATGAGAATTGGGGCCCTCCACCTGGACGGTCCCTGGGCAGCTTCCCAATGAGCCCATGCCTTAACACATTACTGTTAAATCTGACAACTATGAGGTTAAAGCATACTACACGTGAGACATAAACAGTAAAGTGTTATCATGTACTTTACAATAGTCTAAGAAACATTGACATTTGAGAATATTTTTGTCCCCAAACTGCGATGTATCAATTTAGTAAAAATAACTTTTTGATTATAAATACTACAACAGCAAATGATTATGTTGTAGGCCAAAGACTACCAATTTTGTGTGTGTGGTGGTGTTGGTGGTGGTGGTGGTTGTGGGGTTAGTTGCTATCATTGAATCTAAAACATATACGGCAAAGTCAATGTCGGCGGGATTTGAAGTCAATAGTTGGAACAAATACTGCATAATATTTATTCCAATATTCCAAAAATTCTGCTAGCTCAGTCCTACTACTTCTACTACTGCCAGCTCGCCGCCTCCAACAACAACAGCAACAGTAACAACAACATAATAATGATGATGATGATAATAATAATAATGGTTTCAAATTTTGCCAAGAGGGCAGCAATTTTATATGAGGGGATGTGTCGATTATATCGACCCCAGTGTTTAACTGGTCCTTGATTTATCGAATCCGAAAGGGTGAAAGGCAAAGTCGACCACTCAGAACGTAGCCGCAGACGAAATACCACTAAGCATTTCGCCCGGTATGCTAACGATTTTGCCAGATCGCTGCCTTACCTTCAATAATAATAATAATAATAATAATAATAATAATAATAATAATAATAATGATGATGGTGATGATGATGATGATGATGATAATAATAATAATAATAATAATAATAATAATAATAATAATAATAATAATAATAATAATATTGCCCTGGTGCAGTACCAGGCACTGTCTTTCATGGCTTCTGATTTTAACTGATTGGAAGTGTTATCATATACATGGGCTACGACAAATATTCTGCTCGATACCACAGATTTGCTTGTCATTTGTGCGACCTTAACCAGTTTAGCATGTCTCTTGGTGGCTGACGAACCAAGTTCATCATGATTATTTCACTTCCATTACTTTTTAATATATATTATTGACCCCTGCTATTTTTACTCAATTGATTAGGCTTTCTCCGCGGGTAGTAAATATTATGTCTAACATATTCTTTTAATTCGACTCACTAACAACAAATCACCATCTACTAAATCTAAGAAAATTACTTATCTTGATTACTTCTCTTCCATTATTTTTAAGATATCTTATTGACTCCCAATATCTGTACTTAATAAGGTTTTTTTTCCCACGATTATTAAATATTATGCCTACTCTTAATAAATGTACTAAATAAATAAAAGTTTCTTCTCCAAACTTAGAAAATATTAGGTCTAACATTTTCTTTTAATTCAACTTATTAAAATAATCACCACTTACTAGCCAATTATGATTATATATATTAATGGAAATGGATATACATATATTTATGTAAATGCAAAATGACTTCTATATTTTCTATTACTATATAAGATACAAATGTTTATTGAAATCATTTAGTTAATTGTCTAAAGGATATTTGCTTAGTTTTCTTGATGTAAAATCAGGAGGCCAAGTAGTAATAGGCATTGAAAACTCTAAGACATTAATAGCCTATAATTCTCCTACCAGTTAATCTTCAACATGAATAACTTTTGACATTTATTTTACTCCTTCCTATATCTATAAATAGAAAAATCCTTTGTCCCCATCCAACTGAAAATCCCTCCGTCCCCACTAACAGATCTAAATAACTAAAGGAAAAATCTATAGTCAAAAGGTAAATTTTAATACGATCATGTTCTTAACAATCAAATCAACCACTCTGTCTGTATATCTACCCTCTTCATAATGTTGGCAAACGAAATGGAAATAAGTATATGTATTGTCCGTTTGATGGAAGACTTCTATAAATGGGTGAAGATTGCTCAACATTTTAAAACTTATGTAATACTTACAATGTTTAATAAAATGAAGTAGCATGAAACGATCGTACCAAATTACCGAAGATACACTAGTTGCTTATTTTGATTATAATCACCCCATGAATTTGTATGGATAATACCATACAAAATTCTGGTGCCTCTCACTTAAGTACCATATTCATTTGAATCTAAATTTTGCTGAACTTATATATATACATATATATATATAATATATATATATATATATTATATATATATATATATATATATACATATATATATATACATGTATGTATTTGTATGTGTCTTTACACCTGTAATTTTCTCTCATTGCTAGGCAACGGTATTGGTCTGCTAACATCCCAATTACATCGTGGTTTGCTTTACAAGGAGGCACTCCAGCATGACCCAAATTAAAAAAGTGAAACCGGTAAAAGATTATATATAAATATATAAACTGAGAATGTGTGTCTGTCTGTGTGTTTCCCTAAAACTTGAGAACTGCACAACAAATTTCATTACTTAGGGTCCATGTAGTTTCATGGGAAAAAATGTTCAACTTCTTGCCTAGTCTGAGCCCATAGCAATATTATATCTTCTCCACTATTTCAGTATTACGTGTTAAAAGTGAAACAAAAACATTTCTCTATTTTATGTTAGATGCTTTCACTTTAACAATAAAAATAATAATAACAATTGAATTATA
>NC_043001.1:70863289-70875789 GCF_006345805.1 Octopus sinensis
GCTCCCCCAAATTTGAGACCTTGTGCCTATGGTAGAAAGAATTATGAATCTGACTAAGTGTAAGTGATTATCTGGCAGAATTGCTAGCACACCGGACAAAATGCTTAGTGGCAATTCATCTGTATTTATGTCCTGAGTTCAAATTCTTCTGAGGTTGACTTTGGTTTCAAATATTTGGGGTCGATGTAATAAGTGCTAATCAAGTACTGGGGTCGATGTAATCAACTACCTATCTCGATAATTGCTGGCCTTGTGCCGAAATTTAATAACATTGTTAGTTTAACAGTTGTGTAGTAGTCTTTTATTTCTAGTTCTTTCCGTTCTCTTTTGTATATCATGAATCGCATTTATTCCAAAGCACTTGTATGTGAAATTCTGTTCCAATTCTTTCATTCCGGTATCTAAATCTAACTTTATTTTCAGATGTGTTTATTAAGCTTCATTTTGTTAGAATAGAAAACTCTGAACCTATAGCACAATCCCGTAGACAATTTAATTATTGAAATGCTACTCCATATCAGTTCAGATGCAACCAAAGCAGTCGATCGATGAGTTCGATCTGAGTAAGAAAAATCATTTATCTTTAGCCTTTATCTTTTACTGTTCCAGTTATTGGACCCCAGCCATGCTGAATATGACGAACATTACCTCACATCCAATCTTCACCCTGTTTCTCTTCTGTTGGCAGGGGACGACTATACCCGACAGGTTGAAACATGTCAATATTGTCACAATCTGCAAGCGCAGAGGAGACTGTGTGGAGTGTGAGTGTCGACGAGGAGATACTGCGTCGGATAAACTTGGCTTCTGAAAACGAGTCTTATGGGTGTTTTTCAGTGCTGATAAAGCGTATATAAAATATCTTTTACTTGTTGATCTGGATATTTAATTTTCAAACACAAACGGTGATCGTTTTACCTTTCATGCATCTTATATGTGTGGTATTTATCAATGGCATTAATATAAAAGTCTCGCAGAAGTAAAAGAATCGTAGACTATATTTTTAAATGACGTTAGCACTCTGAATTCAAGTACCGTCGGTTGGATCTGCACTTCATTTTCCCTAAGTCAATAGAGTCAGTTGCAGTTATTCAATGAAATTGTTCATTGATCGATAAATGAGCGGATTATTAATATTTTATCATTCCGGGAATTATGTATAAAATCAGAAGAATTATTTGAAACATTTTACGATTTTTTATATGAATATAAAATTTTAGCCTACTCTGTGTAGGATCTAATGATAGAAGGAACAAACAACAGCTATTTTGTGTTTTAATGAAATGAGAGTTTGGCATGGACGACGCCACTCTAAACTGAAAACGGCTAATGATATAATGCTGAAAGACATATTGAATGGAAGAACATGCTATGACATCGATAATTTTATGTTTGGAAACGCCAGAAACAAAACCAAAAAACATGCTCTCACAAAGAATGACATTATTTCATTCTGACAAGAATGAATTCTATCCATTTGTGAATGGCATGCGAGATGACAGAATACAATACACAAATAATAGTTCTAAGATCTGAAGAAATCAATGTCTGAGAGGAATAAATGTTCAATGTGATTTGACAGAAATTTAGTGAAGCCCAAAATTGAAAAAAAAATGTATTTCCTGTGATATATGTGGTGTCAGTCAAAAAAAGAGATCCTTGTTTTCCTTAACAGACTAGACGAGCCATGTGGCCCCTCTGGATGCTAGCTATAGCAGCCAAAATATAAAATATTAACTTCTTATATAACTTCTTTGATTGATTACTAAGTATATAAAATTATGTTTAAATATCAAAGAAAAATATAGGTTTTAATTCCCTCAAATATCAGTCAACTTTCTTACAAAACAGATTGACGTGTATATTTTTGGCCAGTAGATCATAACATAGGGGATGGTTGCAGCTATATTGCGGTTGATCAATGGCCAGCTTGATTAAGAGAAGCCTTGGGTTAAATAGAAATTATCGAATGGTATACTTTGTTGTGGATGAGGACTAAGAGGGTGGAGACAGTGATAACAATTACCTGAAATATACATAGGAGGGAACTTATCATTTGTGGTCAGTGACAGAACAACTACGCTTAAGTTCTCCTATTATCAAGAGGTTCTATCTATGGTTGCTTCATCATATTTACAGACAATGCACCACGTATCAGGTCGTTTTTAAGAATGTAGGGTGTAATATCTGTTAAACTTGGCTGCTATTTTAGTAGCCTGGTGGTCTTGGCTTGCTAGGAGTAATATAAATGTGATATCCATATATAGAAGAATGACAATGTGCAAACGTTAATAATCATCCTCATAATAATATACAATTCATACATGAAACACTAACCAATTTTGGATCTGTATAATATCTAAGTATATTATTTTGGTTGAGTACCTCAAAGTAGACGTATATTTTCAGATACGCATCATGCTGAAACGCACGTTATGCAAACCCTTGGAAAGCAGCGTCTACGCTACTTATGGTAATTATATGACGATGTAATTCTTTATATTATTGTTGTATTGAATATATATATTTAATGAAGAATACAGAGTTGTAATTCTTTAAATTATATGTAATAAAATGCATTTTAAATTTACATTCCGGAATGTGTTTTTGCTGACAATCGTATATATCTTTATTCAACGCATCTCCCATGCGAGAGGGACAAGCTTCATAAAGTCGACCTTGGTGGAATTTGAACATTGAACGTAAAGGTAAATGAAATACCGCAATGAATTTTCACAGGCGTCCCTACGATTCTGACCGGTCGCTGCTTCAATAATAATAATAATAATAATAATAATAATAATAATAATAATAATAATAATAATAATAATAATAATAATAATAATAATAATAATAATAATAATAATAATAATAATAATAATAATAATCCTTTCTATTAGAGGCACAAGGCCTGAAATTTGGGGAAAGGGTTAGTCGATTACATCGACCCAGTGCTCAACTGGTACTTTATTTATCTACCCCCGAATGGAGAAAAGGTAAAGTCGACCTCTGCGCAACTTGAACTCAGAACGTAGAGACGGGTGGAATACATCAAAGCATTTCGTCCAAAGCACAAAGGATCCGCCGGTATGAGAAACGCCAACGTTACTTTGAACAAAACAAACAGTTCAACTCCAACCCCAAAAAGTTCTACCAAGAACTTGGCAAAAATAAAATACACATCACTGCAGCACCAACGGCAGAAGAAGTGGAAGAATTCTGGAAAGAAATACGGTCGGCGAAAGAACAACCAAAAGAAAGGAGTATTAAAACAACAAACTCAGCATCTGAGCAACTTTGGATCCCCATAACAACTGAAGAAGTCACCCAGGCACTGCAAAGACTAAGCAACTGGAAGGCACCTGGGCATGACAAGATCCCCAACTTCTGGTTGAAATATCTTACAGGAATGCACAAAAAGCTGGCTGAAAACTTTAACCACATACTGGCAGAGCCAGAGACAATGCCTGAATGGCTCACGAAGGGGAAAACCATCTTAATTCCCAAATCCAATGAGACAGCAAAACCAGAAAACTACAGACCAATAACCTGTCTCCCTACAATATACAAACCATTTACTGCAGTAATATCACAAAGAGTAAACAAGCACCTGGACGAAAACAACCTTTTTTCTAGAAGAGCAGAAAGGATGCCGCAAAGGCTCATATGGCTGTAAAAATCAACTAATGATCAATAAAGCCATAACTGAAGACAGCCACGGAAAGAAGAAAGGCCTCAGTATGGCCTGGATTGACTACACAAAGGCGTTTGATAGCATCCCCCACACATGGATCCTCGAAACACTAGCCATTAGCAAAGTAACACCAACAATTATAAAATACATAGGACACTCTATGAATAAATGGCAAACAGTGCTACAGCTCCAAACAAAAGGGGGACTCGTGAAAACCAAAGCTATCCCCATTAGAAGAGGAATATTCCAGGGAGACACGCTCTCTCCACTCCTTTTCTGCTTGGCAGTGTCACCTCTATCTGATATGCTAAACAGAACCGGATGCGGATATAAATGTTACGGCAAAACGATCAGCCACCTTTTATATATGGATGACCTAAAACTACACGCTACAAATGACAAACAACTGGAAATACTACTAACGACAGTTCATGGATTCACCAAAGAAATAGATATGAAATTTGGATTAGAAAAATGCGCCAAAGTAACCCTGAAAAGAGGAAAACTACTTAAGAGTAGCAACATCACACTAGATTAAGCCAATGAAATAAGAGAATTAGACCAAAGTCAAACTTACAAATATGTAGAAATCCATGAACTAGGTAAGACACAACATACACAAATGAAAGAGAAAATAAAAAAGAATACTATAGACGATCTAAAAACAGATCTCAATGCTAAAAACAAGATAATAGGTATTAACACTTTAGCCGTCCCAGTTATAATTTACAGCTACAATATCCTTAACTGGACGCTAAATGAACTATCTAAAATAGATAGGAAAAAAATTAAAATACTGACAGGATCTAGGATGCATCACCCAAAATCTGACATAGAAAGGCTGTATATATACAAGGTAAAGAAGGTGACAGAGGCCTTATAAAGCTGGAAAACTACTATAAAATAACTCTGCAAAAATATCTACTTCAGAAGCAGTGGTTGAGAAGCTCAGGACTCAAAGCAGAGACAGATGGATTTTTAATTGCAGCAAAATACCAAAGCCTCCTCAACAGAACTTACCAAAAACATGTAAGGAAAAGAAATATAACAAGTAACTGCAGAATATGTGGAGATGGACAAGAAACAATAAATCATATTATTTCTGGCTGCCCAGTCCTGGCTAAGAAGGAATATATTCATAGACACGACAGAGTTGGAACATACATACACTAGAAGCTACGCCAACATTATGGAATAACAACAGAAAAAAGATGGTATAGGCAGACACCAGAAAAGGTCACAGAAAACGAGAAAGCTACCATACTCTGGGATATGCCAATACACACAGATAGAGAAATTAAGGCCAAGAGACCAGATATAGTTGTCAGAGATCATGAAGAAAAAAATGCTTTCTAATTGATGTATCAATACCAGCAGATGACAACGTGTCTCTAAAAGAAATGGAGAAACTTTCAAAATACAAGGACCTGGAAATAGAGGTAACTAGAATGTGGAATCTAAAAACAGAAACAATTCCTATCATAGTAGGTGCATTAGGCATGATAAAATTATATTCAGACAAATACATAACAAAAATACCAGGACTTACAAACACACATAACATACATAAATTTGCACTACTAGGCACTGCACACATCCTACACAGAAATCTTTCAATACAGTAACCATCAGATCATCACAACAAATTACAGCACATACCCAAGGCACATAGAGTTGCGCTCGGTAGTGAAGTGAAAGCACGTTATAAAAATAAAACTACTGAATGATAACAATAATAATAATAATAATAATAATAATAATAATAATAATAATAATAATAATAATAATGAAGATGATGATGATGATGATGATGATAATAATGATAATAATAATAATAATGATAATGATAATGATAATGATAATGATAATAATAATAATGATAATGATAATAATAATGGTAATAATAATAATAATAATAATAATATAATAATAATAATAATAATAATAATAATAATAATAACAACAACAACAATAATTCGAGAATGATATAGGCAAAGACCGACACAACTCATTTAGATAGTAAATGTAGAAACTGTAGGAAAGTAGACGAAAGTATCAATCATATTTTGAGTGCAGTATACTAGCACACAAGTTGTATAAGTGCAGAAATGACTATGAAAGTAAAATACTGGGCAGGCTTGTTAGCCGTGTGTGTGCTTTCAAAACAACAGAATAGTGGTATGTACCAAAACAGAGTCTATGATAGGTAAAGGGAATTACAAGGTCTTGTGGGACTTCCTCATGAAAAAGTGAACACTATTTATACAAGAGAACCAGCTATGATTATAGAGTACAAAATAAAGGTACAGCGTAAGATAAAAATTTTTGCGATTTCCCATGAAAGTAGAGTTAACATCAAAGAAATAGAAGTAAATGAAAAATATCAGAATCGATCACAGGGAGCTGAGAGGACTGTGGTAGACAACGATACCAGTAATTCCTGTTCGAATTGGTGCGTTTGGTACAACACCTAAAATATTACCTAGTTATAAAGAGGAGACAGATAGTCAGCAGTGAAGTCATTTAGTTACCAGATAGCCAGACATTAAAAGTCATTGAAATGAGAAAGTACTAGAATCTGACAGATAAAATCTATGACAAAATCATATGGATTCCCAGTGTAAGTTATGTAAATCAAAGGATGAAAGCCTAAAAATAAAAAATAGCCTAAAACCAGTACTGGTTTACTGGTCCCGTCGCTAGGAGAAGGTAGGAGTTCGCTCCCCTGATAGCAATTTTATTATGCAGCTGTGCATCGTTAACCAGCTACAGGAGATGTCTTCTTGGGGTTAAAAAATCGCAGAAGAGTCCGCTCGAACGGACAGGCATGTTAGACTGGCTACAAATATTACTTGACAGGTTGGCTGTCAAAATAGCTATTGCAATCGCATCGCGCTTTTGTCTGTTTACTTTTGTGAAGAGTTAGGCATAGAAGTGGCTGTGTGGTAAGTAGCTTGCTTACAGGTTGCTTCTGCGCATGTGCAAGTCAGTGTTGTGCTTGACACCGAAGATGTAAGACGTGTTTTTGAAAGCCGTCTTAAATTGAAGACTTTTGAATACTCAGACGTAAGGTAAGAATTGTTGGGGTCTAGTGGGGACCTGTTGTATGTTGCAAATTATTTTTGCAAGCAACAAGTCCTCACTAGGCTCTAGTCTGCCGGAGGCTGAGTGAAAATATTATTCACTTAATTGTGAAAATTATTGGTTTGGTGGGCGTATCCTGCCAAACTTTTGTTTGAAAATAGTGTTGTTCCTGTTAAGGAGTACCTAGAAGAAATTTGGAATGATTCTTTAACTGTTTTACAATTGTGTTAAATTTTGGCCTGGAGTACCAAGTGGCATTTGCTGTAGTTTGAACTGTTGCTCTCTCTTCTTCTATCTTTGATTTAAAATAAAAAAATTTATTGAAATGTTAATTTTTTTCTCTCTCCTTCCTTTTGTTTTGACTTTTTTCCTCTTCCTTCTTTTTTCTTTGATTATTTTATATTTTAACAACTGCATTTTTGGTTTCTTTTTAAAAAAAACATGGCAAATAACAATGAAAAGTTGGTGGAGTGGGAAATTACACCACCAAAAAATGGTTAAAAGAACTTGAAAGTAAGACAGTGGTTTTGAGGACCTACTCTAGGACCCTCGACGCCATTGCCGTTTTCAGAAAGGATATAATCGAAAGTGAGCTGGCAGAATTTAAGCCAGCAATCAAGTTTATTACTCGTGTGGTTGCTGTTTGACTCCCCAGAAGTGGCCTGTGAATTTGCAAGTCAGCCCCTGGAGGGTAAGGAAATTTTGTTTCTTCCCACTTATTGTGGGAAGAGTTTGACGAGGGCTTGGGCTTGAGGCTTGCCACCCAGAGTTGTCTCCTACACCAGTGGATAGGAGATACTATCCGCCGGGGTCTGGGTGGCAGTAGCGCCAAGCTCCTCAGCGTAAATATTCTTCCTGCTGCTGACTGGAAGGAATCAAAAGCTGTTTTGACCCTATGGACACAGCCAGCCGAAAGTTTGGTATATCCAGACTTTTTGAGAATTGCCGGGTCTAAGTATCCGGTGAATCTTGAGGGACGCCCCCTCCCAAGTGTCTTCGGTGCTTGAAGCCTGGCCATATAAAAAAGAACTGTTCTCAAGGGCAAAGCAAAGTCCCGGAGCGATTGACTGAGTCCTCTGTAGATGAGGGAATGAAGGCGGCCGAAGAGACGGAGGACTCCTCAAAGAAGAGCCGCAAAAGGAAGAAGGAGAGCAATAATGGGTGCTCACCGAAGGATCCTGGGGATGAGGAAGGGGAGGCGAATCTCCAGGTCACGGAGAAGACGCACCCTCCTCCAGTTGAGAAGAAAAAAGAGGAAGAGGAGAACAAACGGGACATTGCCGGCAGTCAGAGACACGACGCCGGAATGTCACGGAGCCTCGTCGGTTGTGCCATCGGAGTGGGGGAGACACCATTGGCGGGAATTGTGCCGCCAACGGTAAGTTTGATCAACCTGGACCCGATGGACCTGAAACTGTTGGTCTTCTTTTATAGAGGCGGAGAGGTGGAAAAGATAGTGAAAGAACACTACGAGGGAATACCTTTGGCCTTCACACAGAACCCCGAATGGCCTCCGCAGATAGCTGTGGATGTCATAACGTTACGCCTGTTTATGATGCTGAAGGGACTAAAAGAGGAATATCGCTCGTTGCCGGGTGACGCCAACTCGGACCCCGCCTTGATTTTAAACGAAGCATGGGCTATGGCGGAATGCACGGACACAAGCGATTATGAGGTAGAAAATTGACAAGAGGTTGAAAAACTTCAGTGTTATAATGTGTAAGAGGCTCAGCAACTCATTTGTAAATGGACAAGTGTTGATTGTATATTGAATACTTTTTGCATGTTAATATTTGTAATAGACTATTAAGTCCAAAAACTGTAAAAACTGTTGTGAGAAGTACAATACCTCGCTTCGTTTATTCTGTTTAAAAAAACAGAACAATCTTTTCATCATTCATCTCATCAATGTATATGTCCAGCCGGCAGCTGCTCTTTGTAATGCCCTTATGGCAATTTTTTATGAAATAAAGTAGCTTGCTTACGAACCATATGGTTCCGGGTTCAGTCCCAGTGCGTGGCACTTTGGGTAAGTGTCCTCCACTATAGCCTCGGGCCGACCAATCCTTGTGAGTGGATTTGGTAGACAGAAACTGAAAGAAGCCCGTCGTATAGAATAAGGTCTACGTTTACAAAGAATAAGTCCTGGGGTAGATTTGCTCGAGTAAAAGGCGGTGCTCCAGCATGACCACAGTCAAATGACTGAAACAAGTAAAAGAGTGAAAGAGTAATCCTTTTAAAATATTATTATTGAGTGAGAGAGCAGTTCATGCCATCAAAGTGACACTGGGGTAAAATATACGAAGCTCAATATACCCATCATGACTACCCGTCTGATAAGGGTACACCAGGCACATGCATCACAACCATATGTGCGCGACATGGTGATCTCATATCAAGATAAACAGCACATGACCTTGCAGGTGGGGCCCAGTTAGAATTTTCTTCAGGTTGAGTAGCCAATCCCGCTCAAAAGGTCCCTGAATAAGGGTTGTTTAAGGATGTTGAAAGAACCACCCATGTTTCCAGAGGTGAATTATTCAAACCCCAACGAATCCCTCTCAACACATGCCTATGATGCTCCCCCACTACTTCTGCTCGTGATCAGAGATGCACATATCGTCAGCCACTAAGGGACATGCTCAACTGGTTTATTATTATTATTATTATTGACTCTGTCCGTGTATTTCAAAGAGGATGGACGTGTGTTCGTGAGCTGCAAGTTTTTGTGCAATGTTTACAGATAAAATAGTTGTTTCTGAAAATTTTTTACATGTCTGTGGTCAGGCTGACTGGCTCTTGCTAAGCTGAGCGGCGAGGCGTACCTTTTCCATCTTTCGAGTAGAATTTTCAATTCAAAATCTCCATTTTTAAATTTTTCATCTTTGAAATTTGTAAAAATGTACTTGGAGAAGAATGTCAGCTCCTCCTTTCTATTTGACTTCATCACTCTGCTAGCGGAAGACAGCAAAATATGTGTAAAAGTTAATTGTCTCCGCCCACTCTGCTCCTTAAAAAGCATAGAGAGGGAAGACCTACGTCTAGCTAGCATGTGCAATGCTGCGCAACAGATGGAAAAATAAAGAAACGCGAGAAAGAGAAGGAAAAGTGTAAGGTAATTCAGCTAAAGGAGGTCACAGTAGCCAGTTCTGCAATACCTGTGAATCCAAGCCCTTCCACTACCACCGCTAGCACTCACACATTGAACACCCAACAACAACAACAACTCAGTGCATTAAACAGCGGAGTTTTTGTTTCAATAGCAAAGCGAAGCAAGGAATTTATAAATGTTTCTGTAGAAACTCTCAAAGATTACAGAAACATTCTAAAAAGAAACAGTGAAATTTGTGTTTCAATAAACGTACCACCACAGATTATAGAGAAAACAAAAAAACGTACCATAGTGTACAAAACCATATCATTAAAAAATAAACGTATAGAAACTGCCACAACGCAAGCAGTTGAAAAATGCTTGCAACCAATTTGGAAAGGCGTAACGTGACTGGTGAGGGGTGAGAAACATGGCACAACTGAAGTTAGATTTGCTGCAGAAGACGTAGCAAAACAGAGCAACAGCCCAGTTGAGAAACTCTGAACTTATCCTAGTTCCAACATACTTGGGACGGCGCATCACCAAGGCAAAAAATTCTGGTGATACCAGCAAAAATTAATGCTTACTGAGTTGTCGTGCCCTTTTTTCTCGACTTGGTGGATAAAATCAGAATCATCCAAGCAGAGAAGCAAGAAAAAAACAACTACACTGGTAAGGAATCGCAAATAATGATCCAAATAAACCAAGACGTTTTGGAACAAATTCCTGACCAACTCAGCCTTCCAGATGGCACTATCCCTAAAAAGCAATCAAAATCACACGGAAACAACAACACACCAACACCCACGGCTCTTACACCTTCAATAGCACCACCACTACTAACACCCCAGATGCAGTCAACAATATCAGACACAACAAAATCAACCCAAAAAGTAAACGTAAATAACAAAAATACACAAAACGCACAGCCATAAACACAGACAACACAAACTTAATATCATTCATAGAGAAAAATACAGAGATCAGAATGACTGATCCTGTTTCCCCTACGGACAACACACTGCCACCTCACATACAGATACTTGAAACATCGCAATATACATACAGCAACATAAAATCCAAATTTCCACAGGCGGTTGGGGGCTTCATCACGAAATTGTCCTAGAGCATCTATATATCCTTGGTCATGGAAACGACCACACTCCACCTAAGGAGTAGGACATCTGCCTCGCTTCCACCCGCAGAGTGCTAACGGTAAATAATCTTCTTTTTTCTTCTTATCAGACACTAAAATGGTCATATTCAAAATAGGTTGAATAAATGTTCGTGGCCTGGGTACCCTTGGAAACAATGTCACTTACTCAACGTCCTCTGGTCACGAGGATTAGATTTAATAGCCATTAATGAATCTAGACTAACTGAGCCGTGAGCTGAACATGTTACTCCCGGCGTAACAAGCTTACAGAGACCAGATTAAAGAATTAGTTCAGAAAGCTTTGACAGGGTCAATCGTCAGCAATACATGCTGGTTTAAGCTAAAAAAGGGCCATAAAAGTAGAATCCCTTAGTTTTTTAACATACCTGATATATTGGTTTATGCCGATCATCTGCTATCACGTATAGGACGTGTCTGCCCCGCTGTGGCTGTAGCGGAAGAGGTTGTGAGGTAGTCTAGACTGAAGGGGCTGAAGGCAGATACTTTTCTCTTTGGCCTACTTGTCATCAACTTTTTCATATACCATCTGAAAAGGTAAGTGGGGGCTAAGAAAGAAGCGCTGACTTCCAGTAAATTTGTGGAAATGTGGGTTAATGTGGAGAAGATGCTATGTGTCAACGGGTCTACTTTGAGCATGTGCTTTTTAGTTTCCAAGGCTGAGAAAGAAAGAAAAAATGGGGAGAGAGTTCTCGACCTAGTGGTCGGACTGCTTGTGGATGTTTCGCGGGGTCGCCAAATGCAGCACTGAGTTGGTTGCTTCTTTTAGGCATTCTCTTTGTTATATTTTTCATTATCAACTTTTTACATGACATTTTATGTAACTCCACTTTGTCTTTCATGTATTGTAATATCCACTCTTACTTTTGTCGGCTTCTGTGGCTAATAACAGATTATTATTGTTGTTGTTGTTGTTGTTGCTGCTGTTGTTGTCGTTGAGCGCATGTCATCATAGTGATACTGGGGTAAAATATACGTAGCCCAATGTACACATCATGACTACTCGTCTGATAATGGTACACCAGGCACACGCATCGCAACCACATTTGCGCAACTCAGTGATCTCATATCAATATAAACAGCGCTTTATCTTGCAGGTGAGGACCAGTTAGGATTTTCTTCAGGTTGAGTAGCTCACCCTGCTCAAAAGGTCTCTGAATAAAGTTTGTTTAAGGATGATGAACAAAGCACCCATGCTTCCAGAGGTGAATTATTCAAATCCCAAAGAATTTCTCTCAAAACATGGCTATGATGCACCCCCACTACTTTTGCTCGTGATCAGAGATGCACACATCGTCAGCTACTAAAGGGCATGCTCAACTGGTTAAAGTCAAACAACTGACAAGCAAATCGTGGTATTGAGCAGAATATTTGCTGTAGCTCATCTTTTATACCAAGACAAAACAATATACATGATAACACTACCAGTCAGTTAAGATCGAAATCCATGAGAGCCT
>NC_043001.1:70878289-70888289 GCF_006345805.1 Octopus sinensis
TAAAAACTATCTGTAAAAACTTTGTCTTTCATTACAACATCGTATATTATGTGAAGGCATATATGTTACTGTTTAGGGTGTCGAGCGATGACCATAAATACAGGAATTCGTTTCAAGGAGTGGACTGCACTTTGTGCCAATGTGGCATCACTTGTTTTTACGTTTCACAATAATTAGCTGAAGATGAGTTTCAGAACTGGTCGAGTTCCCTCTCATATACTTGCATTTCACTTTTTCAAGGGCCGAGATTGTCTACACTTACATAGGCAACTAAAACAACAATCGAAAGTACGGCACTATAAAATCGTATACACTTTTGAGTAATGGGTACGGTTCTTTAATGTCTGCCCTTCCTCTTTTCTGTCAGTAGTGTGTAGTTTAACAGAAGATTGCTTTGATAACTCTTATAGGAGGTGAGTCTTAGTAAAACCTCCTTTGTTCTCATACATCCATAATCATAACACAAAATATAATGATGTATACTGTATTGATGAAATTACAATTAATGATGTAAGTTAAAGGAACGTAACTATTATAAAGCAGAATTCCTGCATGAGGGTTTCAAGAAAGAAAATGATTCGCTAAATTCGCTTCTGTAGCGATCACGATTTACTGTCGCATGTATAACGCGTTATATTTTGTTAGATGAAACTTGTATAGAAATACTCGCGTGTTTTCATTGATAAAGTGGACCTACTATCAATAGTTTTCCAGTCAAGAGCACATTGTCTTTTGTACATATCTTGGAATACGGTATTTAAAATGTCCTTCATATTCCTAAAATGGTAATTTGTGAATTGCGGGGAAATCGCAGCTATTTCTATAAAGTTGAATGTATTTGTAGAATATTCTTCATAGCTTCGTCTACAAAAAAAAAGCGTGACTATTTGGCGTATAGTAAATAAAATCAATATATATTGATATATAGCAAGTACAAAGTCCTGATTTCATTGGCTAAATGTAAAACTTGATCGATAACAATATTATAAATCCGGGATATATTATAGATCTGAGTAGGCAGAATCTTCACCGCACCCGGCAAAATTCTTAGCAGTATTTCGTCTATCTTTATATTCTGAGCGTAAATTCCCTCGAGGGCGGTTTGCGTTTCATCTTTCGGGATCGATAATTAAGAACCAGTCGAGCAATATGGTGGTTATCGAACTCGCTAACCTTCTGCTAAATTTTAAATCCAGTATTATAGATCTGGGAAGTTTGATGTCATATTCATTTCTCGGAGGGTTTTAACACGGCACGAGAGGAAAGGTCAGTAACGAAAAAAGATAAAACACTGCAACAGATACAAACGCAACGCACCTGCAAACTATGAATATATAAATCATAAGAAAATTTTAGTTAAAAGTGTTTTTGAAAGAAACAGACCAACAGATGGATGAGTTTTTCTTCTGGAGTTTCAGTAGATTTCTTTTATCTATTTGTTATATCGAGGTCAGTGTATAAACGACTCATCCAGCTACTAAAACTGTGCAAAGTGTTGGTTAGTTTGACACACCGTAATGCTTCCAATTTTAGGCACAAGGACAGGAATTTAAGTTGGATGGAAGTTGTCTATTACATAGACCCCATTGCTTTACTGGTCCATATTCTATCCACCACCAAAGGATAAAAGTTAAAGTTCACTTCGGGAGAATTTAAACTCAGAACATTAGGAGTCGGAAGAAATGCCGCTAAGTTTGTGTCCAAGGCGCTAACAATTCTGCAGTTGACTACCTCAGTTTGACATGTCATGATATTAATCCAAATATGTAGCCAAATAGTGGAATAAATTTTTGTCCATATGTTCCAATCTGTAGCATTTTTTAAAGAAAAGGATGATTTTGAGGCACGACTGAAATTAGATGAAATTCATAGAGAAATGTGATATTTCGATTGCGTAAATCTGAGTGTAGGTTAGTGTAGTGAATATGAGAGAATTGTTTTAGAAAGCATAGCAGTAATAAGCACACGATACGAAACCATTGTACGTCAGTTTACTCGGTAGGTCAAAATGCCAGTAGTTCGATAAGTGTGAACTATTTTGAAGAAAATAAATTTATAAACTCCAATGGAAATGAATAACATCTCAACGACATAAAGTGAAGAAAATTTATATTCATAATAATGCCGTTGACGATTATGATGATGATGATGATGATGATGATGATGGTGGTTGTGGTGGTGGTGGTGGTGGTGGCGGCGATCATTATCATCATCATCAACATCATCATCGTTATCCCTATCGCTACCTCATTCATGCATTAGTAGTATCATTATTTCCGTCGTCGTCGTTGTACTCGTTGTTGCCGTCGCCCTCATTGCCACCGTCGTCGTCTTTATAACCATCATTATCATTATTAACACCACGATTTGTTGATCATCAATATCTCCATCGTCATCTCCATGACGAGAATATATAGTAGAATTAAAATGTAGAGAAAACGAAAGAAAAAGGAGAAACGATGAAAAACAAACTCCCATCTATCTTATATCCACGAAAGCTTTCCTAAAGACAGTTTTATAGTATTTGTTTATCTGTTACGTTGATAATAACTTTAATAAAACTGGTTGTGTTTCTAATCAGTTCTTAGAGCAGAATTTCAGAAGCTCCTCAATAAAGACAAATTCTGTTGCTTTAAATCCTGAAATAATGCGATGCAAATTTACTATCTTCTTCCAAGCTTTTCGTTTGATGATTTAATACATTAATCTCACATGATAATGGACATCCTAACTCTATATCTCGTGTCAACTGCTTATTTAAATTCTCACTTTGCGAAACACAGATAAACGTGAACGGCTTGTCTGGTGTATAATTACTGAATAGTAACACTGGGAAGTATTTTTATAGAGGAGAATGATGTTTGAATATGAATAAATAGTTCCGTGATCAAATACGTTTCAATTTGCCTTTTATGAGTATATGTGTGGGTATATGTGTATCTGTGTGTGCGCGTGTTTTAATGTACCTATGTATGTATCGTTTCTTAATTTCAGTCACTGGACACCACATGTGCTGAGCTACCGCCTTAAAGGCATTAGTCAAATAATTCAACCCCACATTTTATCTTTTAAGAAACCCAATAATATTCTATCCTTATATTTGCTAAATCCCTAAGTTAAATCCCACACGAAACAAAACGGGTTATTAATTGGTATTGTGGTACAAACAAAAACACGAGGCATAGATATATGAATATCTTTATATTTTTGCTTAACTTATTTTAGTCATTTGACTGAGCCCTCCCTGTGTTATTTCCTTCAAGAGTTTAGTCAAACAAATCGAAAATGCGTTTCTTTTTGTTTGTTTGTTTGTGCGCATGTGTGTGCTTCAGCGTGCATGTGTATACACATATGTATGCATGCATGTATGTATATATGTATATATGCATGTATATGTATGTATGCATATATGTATGTATTCTGCATATGCATGAGTTTGTGTGCATGTTTATGTGTTTGTGTGTATATTATCCCCCCTAGACATGATATTTTTTAGTGGGGACAATTTGCAACGTTTTGGAAAAGGGTCCGTAGGTCCCTTAGTAGAGCACCTAGGCTTAGGCCCACTTCCATCGTCTTCCTCGGAAAATTTTACAAGAATTAAGATTTACTTCTTATATTGATATTATAGCCTTTCGTCCTATAAATAGAGAGATAGATACACACGCATACGTTCATCTTAGAGGGATATATATATAGGATATATATATATATATATATATATATATATATATATATATATATATATATATATATATGGAGGGGGGGAGAATTCACGAAAAAAACAAAAGACGAAGACAGGTGGTGTAGAAAACAAACAGATGTATTAGTATAACGCTCGGGAATTGAAAAAGTCTTAAACGTTTCGAGCCTACACTCTTCCACAGAAAGAAACACAGAAAGAAACAGAGAGAAACAAGGAGAGAAAAAATGTGTGTAGTGGCTAACGATCTATCATGTCGAAATATATATGTGTGTGTGTGTGTGTGTGTGTATATACATATATAGATACTTAAGATAGATAGATAAGATAGATAGATAGATAGATAGATAGATAGATAGATAGATAGATAGATAGATAGATAGATAGATAGATAGATAGATAGATAGATAGATAGATAGATTTACCGAAGAATAGGATATAAAGTGAAAGGGTTTTTTTTGTCATTTTCAACTTGCAAGTAAGAAGCTCAGTCTGCAACTACGTGATTTCTGGTTCAATCCCAATGCGCAACACCTTAGTAAGTGCCTACTGCTATAGAACTGGGTCTTCGAAAGCGAGTGTGAATTTTGTTAACACAAACATTGAGGAAGCTCGTTGTTGGACACACACACACACACACATACATATGATCCAGTCATGGAGGTGTGGGAAGAATGTTAACTTCAAACAATCGGCAGTAAAAATATTAAAAAAAACAACTTTCAGGGACAATGGTGGTTTATTGAAACGGAAGGTTGTGGATTCTTTTCGTATCGAATTACTATAAACCGAAAAAGTTCTTTTTATATTTCACGGTAGTCGACCAGTGTTGTCGGGTATGCGAATAATGGAGTAGATAAGATCCGGTTTACATATGTTTGATAGCCAGCGGAATCTCAGAAGTGGTAAATGGTAAATAACCAAGCTAATTGTATACCACAGGTTAATCTTCAGGCTAAGGATATCTTGATTAAATGAAAGATTATGTTGTCGCAAGGAGGTACATGTTAACACATGGAAGACTCAATCAGAACGTGTAGAGAACACGGTAGGAGAGGAGAATATAAATGTAGAGAGAAAGAAGGAAAAATGCTAGAGTGAGCAACCACTACTCCAGTTTTAATTCCCAAACAAAATCCAACAGTACATCGTTATCTCAGCTTATCAAGAAACGAAAGATTGATTCAACTCCTTACACTCCCTAGTGGTCCATAGTCACCCACGCCAATCCATACAGCAGCTATAACAAACGTGATCTCTAGCTGCACTCTTAGCTATTTTGCAATCCACGGATTGACTTAATGAACGTAGCAGTATAATTTTTACCTGCAAACATCGATCACTAAATCTATTCTAGAAATACAAATAACACCTACCCCATCCCGCCTTCCCACTAAGCTTCATAAATTTTCTCTCTTATTAACCCTCACTATATATTAAACCAACAATATATCTTCCATTTAATTCCTTATTGTCATTTACATACTTATCTCTGTATTTTCTCTACCATTTAAATTTTTTCTCTTATTTTACCTGCTTCACCCCTGCCACTACCCTCCCTTCGTAAACTTACAACTATATACGCTAACATACACCTCTACGACTTCATACTGTAAACATGCTTACCGCACACATATACATTCTTCAGTCGTATGAAAATCAGTAGCAGTCGAAGCGATTCTTCCCCATTCTCTCTTGCTTTCTTCCTGCATATGCATTTTCTTCCCTTAGACCAAAAACATCTCTTCACCTTCTTCCTTCTACATAATTTTGTTCTAATACCACCCTCCTTGCTAATTTCTGGGATTCGGCCAAAACAGCCCTATTGAATACTACCGGTCAAATGACCGGACTTAAATTCCTCATTCACTCCTGCTTTCTTTACGCATTCTTTTTTCTCCACCTTAATCAAAATATTTCCCCACTCTCTTCCCTCAACATTATCTTTTTCTCAGATACCACTCTCTTGGCTACTTTCTGTGATTCGGCAAAAACAGCCCCATTGAATACTACCGGTCAAATGACTTTGCTTGTATTACTCATTCCGCCCTCTCCCTTACATTTTTCTCTTTTATTCCTTCTTTTAATCCTTGTTTCGCTCTACATTTATATTCTCTTGTCCTACCGTGATCTCTACACATTCTGATTGAATCTTCTATGCGTTTACATGTACCTCTGTATCGCCTTTGACTAAAAGTTTTGTAAAGCATTTTCAATTCCTAACGCATTTCAATTCACAACAACCGAAAATATGTAATTATCTAAATGTGTACAGTATGTGTACTTACAAAAATTTTGTACACACACATAGACACAAATACATAGATGTAGGCTTGTATATCTACATGTGTGTGTGTGTGTGTGTGTGCGTGTGTGTGTGTGTGTGTCTTTGTACTTGAATTTGTACCTCCGTCACTACTTGGTGTGTTTATATTTTCGGTACTTAGCGGTTCGGGGCAGAGGAGACAAATAGCACAAGTAAAAAAAGAAAAGAGAATATATATATATATATATATATTAAGGTATGTAGAAAAATACAACATGGACAAGAACGTATAACTCATAGAAGACGATACAATAAACATGGACAGGACATTCGAACCCCTCAGTCTTCAGTCAAGAACCGGATCATCGTAGTAATTTCGGCTGATTAATCTTGAGATTACTAGATCACGGCCAGCCCTCCAAGAAAAACTAAGCTGGAAGCGTAGATTTCCTGGAAGAAGGATCGAATGCATACGAACACCAGGACAGCAAAAGGGACAGATATAAAAAAAAAAAAAAAAAAAAAAAACAATAATGGAATACAGAAACATGAAATACAGAAGCATTAACGGTGAAAACAACAAGTGTCTTACGACTGATAACAAGCAAACAATTTTTTTCTCTGGCGCATTGGAAAAAGCCTTTATAGCGGCGGACGAAGAACAACGATGTTAACACGACGAGGGTCAGGAGCTGAAAGGCAGATTTCGGCCAACAGTCACGTGACAGAGAAGAGAGAGAGAGAAAAGGGGGACAAAACGCAACAAAGAGAGAGAAGAGAGAGAAAGAAGGAATCAGAGAGGAGAATGGATGGGTGTCGAAGAATGACCTGTGAGTGCAGAGCGAGACAAAGAAATAGGAGGGTAGTGGAAGACTAGACCAAAGGATCAGAGGAAAGAGAAGATGAATAGAGAGAAAGTAAAAATGAGAGAGAGAGAGAGACAAACAGAGAGTCGTACCAATTATTAAGAATATGTGTTCACATTAATGATAAAGGGGTACGGGGCGCCTGGAATATATGTTAAGGTATGTAGAAAAATACAACATGGACAAGAACGTATAACTCATAGAAGACGATACAATAACATGGACAGGACATTCGAACCCCTCAGTCTTCAGTCAAGAACCGGATCATCGTAGTAATTTCGGCTGATTAATCTTGAGATTACTAGATCACGGCCAGCCCTCCAAGAAAAACTAAGCTGGAAGCGTAGATTTCCTGGAAGAAGGATCGAATGCATACGAACACCAGGACAGCAAAAGGGACAGATATATATAAAAAAAAAAAAAAAAAACAATAATGGAATACAGAAACATGAAATACAGAAGCATTAACGGTGAAAACAACAAGTGTCTTACGACTGATAACAAGCAAACAAATTTTTTCTCTGGCGCATTGGAAAAAGCCTTTATAGCGGCGGACGAAGAACAACGATGTTAACACGACGAGGGTCAGGAGCTGAAAGGCAGATTTCGGCCAACAGTCACGTGACAGAGAAGAGAGAGAGAGAAAAGGGGGACAAAACGCAACAAGAGAGAGAAGAGAGAGAAAGAAGAATCAGAGAGGAGAAGGGATGGGTGTCGAAGAATGACCTGTGAGTGCAGAGCGAGACAAAGAAATAGGAGGGTAGTGGAAGACTAGACCAAAGGATCAGAGGAAAGAGAAGATGAATAGAGAGAAAGTAAAAATGAGATATATATATATATATATATATATATATATATATATATATATATATATATATATAATATATATATGCGTATATATATATAGGCATATTTATGTAAGTATATATGTGTGCGAGTAGGTGTGAGTGTATATTTGTGTGTGTGTGTTTATGCATACACACACATATAGGCGCACACACATTCGGCTAAATATACACTTTCTTTCCTTCAGGAACGAGACGCTTGCTTCATATCCTGTACGAAATAATTGCACAACAAAGGAGGTTTTGTTCAATTCCCGTAAAAGGTTTATTCAGATAAACATTGCAGTCTCTAAGAACTCTTAATGTGACAAAGGCACAATTAGACTTGGCAAGTTTATTACATTAAAAGTGTCATACCAATTGCTGAATTCAATTGGACTTGTTAATGCAAATAACATCGATTGTGTAAAAGAGATTAATCTAGTGACATCATTTTAAATGGATCTATCAATGTATTCTAGCTGGCATCTTGTTTTAGAAAATGAGGAAAGAGATGCGGAAATTCCAAAATTGGATAATATCTATTTTTGAACTGTGAAGACTGGATACTAAGAAGACTGTTAGGAAAAAAAATTGAATCTTATTAGAATCTCATATAAGGTCTTAGATATTCCTTGATACTTTTAACAGCGTTTACTTAGTGCTTATTCTTGTTATTTGTTATATTATTTCAGAAAATGTCTATACACTTTAATTTTTTTTCAAAGCTATTACCTTTTATAACACAAGGCTGCCTGTCAAGGGTCGCCTCTTTTGTGTGTAAATGTACACTAATTTTGTATGTATGCATATATATATATATATATATATATATATATATATATATATATATATAATATATATATATATATATATATGAATATATATATATATATATTATGAAAGGAAGAAGCAGTACGTTGGTTCCGACGACGAGGGTCCTAGTTCATACGATCAAAGGAACACCCTGCTCGTAAAATTAACGTGCATGTGGTTGAACACTTCACGGACACGTGAACACTTAACGCAGTTCTCAGGGAGATTCATCGTGGCACAGAGTGTCACAAGGCTGGCTCTTTAAAGTCCAGCTTAGCGGACTGGAGGCATATGAGATCCCTGGCCTGGCAGTGCTACCGAGAAGCGCTACCCGTTCGGGATAAGCTCTATAGGCATGGCTCGAGAAACACGGAGCCGACCTGCCCGAGATGCGGGCAGAGCGACGAAACCGTTCTGCACGCAATCGTGCAGTGTCCAACAATCTCAGACCTGTGTGCTTATGTTGAACGACATAATTTATACAGAGAGTTGCTTATTTGCAAAAAAAAAAATAGAAATATAACTTCATTGACCGAGGTTAATGTGGTCTTTTCCGTAGGCTTTTCTTTCCACAAGTAAACCTCACCTGCCCTCCCCTTTACACTTTATATTGACATTTCTGTGATAACGATCCCTATTGATCAATTTCCCCCACCCTTTTTTAATTTTATTTTATCCCCCCCCCTTTTTTGTCCTCCTCCTCTCCTTTTACGATCCCTTTTGATCGAAAACCAAACCCCCTTTTTTACCCCCAAAAGAAAAGCTCTACCTTGTAATTTGTCCTGTCTGTGTGCAGCCCTGTGTGGCTAATAAAGGAACATCTCTCTTAATTGCTATGATAAATTGTACCATTTCTCTTAGCTGACATATACATTTATAGGATGTAATTAAAATGATGAATTGAGATAAAATAGGCATCATATATAGATGTTTTCTTATCGTTTTCCATGCATTATTGATAATCATAGATTCACATTGGAAATTATCTGATACACTCGCAATTCTATGATCAATTATATATCTTCCCGGTAGATTTTCTTTTCTTTTTTTTTCTTTTGACATGCAAGAACTTGCATGCAGTTTCCTCTCCAGTAATTATTAATATTAAATTCCTTTTGTTTAGTTAGGATATATATTTTATACAAAATATATATTATATTGTGTTCTAGTAGGTAAGTTAAATGTCAGTAACAACTATAACAAGGTGACTGTTTGTTGTGTCATAATTACATATGAGCAGATCACGTGGAAATTGTATGTTTTACAAACGCTCTGATATTTCATTTGTTGCATAAATTTATAGAATTTTTAACATCTCTATATTATCTTTTTTTTCCATTAAATCTTCTATGTTAATCCGAGATTAAAATTATGGAATCGTGATTCGTCAACATATGTCGTGCAAAAAATATTCTATAACAAAACCCGATATAAATGTTGATTGGTTAATGATGATGTAACGAAGGCCAACGTTTTAGATATTCACTTAACTTACACAAGGATATAAGCAATATCAATTTTAATT
>NC_043001.1:70893289-70913289 GCF_006345805.1 Octopus sinensis
TACAGGGTTTGAACAAAATAATGAAAACACCTAGCTTCAGAGCATCATATCTATAATATATATATAAAACCATCAAAAGCTTGTTTATTTTTATGGTTTTGATTGATTATTAGTGTTGCTGAATATGTTTTGCTAAAATTGCTGTTTCTTTTCAGACATTATCAGAAAAGGTAATTAAAATTCATTAAAATGACAGAGCCATCGCACTTTCAAAGAGCTGAAATTGTTGGTGTTCGTATGACAGGCGTTAACGTAACGAGAACCGGAATATTAGGTGCATCAAGAAGTACTGTCTCGAAAGTAATGACAGCTTTTGAGAAAGAGTTAAACAAAACTCCGGAAGAAAATTAAACTTTCAGATAGGGAGCGTCGAAACAAAACTCCGGAAGAAAACCAAAACTTTCAGATAGAGTCTGTCGGACTCTTACGTGAATTGTTAGAAAAGATCACAAAAGTACTCTTCCTAAAATTACTGCAAAGCTCAATGACCACCTCGGGAACCCAGTTTGTACAAAAACTGTTAGCCGGAAGCTGCACAAACCCGGATTCCATGGGAGGGCTGCAATCAGAAAACCACTACTTTCAAATACAAACGTTGAAAAGCATTTAGAGTGGAGTAAAAACCTACAGAATTGGTCCCTAGAGCAGAAGAAAGATGTAATTTTCCCGGACTAGTCGTCATTTACCTTATTTCCAACCACCGGCCGAGTATGCGTATGGAGATAGCCAGAAGGAGCATTTGACCCAGACTACCTTCTTCCAACTGTCAAACCTGTAGGAGGTTCCGTGATGACCTGTGGGGCTATATCTTGAAAATCCACCGGACCAGTGGTTTCCTTCATGGCAGAATTAATAGTCAATACTATTTAAGCATTTTATCGTATTAAATTCAGCCTATGATTGCGGAACTGTTTCCGGAGGGAAACGCAATCGTTCAGGATGATAATGCACCAATTCACACGGCTAAAATTGTTACTGAATGGCATGAGGAACATTGTAGTGAAGTTGAACATCTTATCTGGCCACCACAGTCCCCGGATCTCAATATTATTGAACATTTATGGTGTATTTTAGAAAAGCAAGTAAGGAGTCGATATTCTTCACCATCATCACTACAAGAACTGGAGACTGTTTTAGCTGAAGAATGAATAAAAATTCCTTTGAAACAATTCAAACTTTGTACGAGTCTATAGCTCGTAGAATTCAAGCTGTAATTACTGCCAGAGGCGGTCCTACCCCATATTAAAATTAATTTGTTTGAAATTTTAAGAGGTTTCCATTATTTTGATCAACCCCTGTGTAAATGTTTATGTGTGTGCATATGCGTATACCTATATGCATAATTTTCTTTTTCTCTCTGATTTATCAGACACCACTATCACTTTATTTAGTACAATGTCTGACATCTTATAAATGCCTACGTCTATTTTTAGGAACTTGACCATTATATCTCCATATTCAGACTTTAATTCCTACCACTTTCCCTTCTTTCGCGAGGTTCACTACTCAATTTTAAACCCCCTCTGTACCACATTCTTTATCTATCTCTCCACATTAGTGCTTTTTCAAGCATATCCCCACCTCCAAACTTTTACACATGACATACTTACATTCTTATCTCTTCTTTCCTTCTCTCCCCTATTCCTTTTATCTACTGATAGCTCTCCACTCCTCACCCCCTCACAATATTTTGACCAGCTTTTAGCACTCCCTTTTCCTTTTTTCTTTCTCTTTTCATTTTCCTCCCTTAATCCTTTTGACCAATACCATTTTGCTTCCTTCTAACATTTTTACATATTCTCTTCTCCCTATCTACTTCCCCTGCCAGTATAGTCTCAAAATTTCATTTACACTACAAGATCCTTTTGAATGAATGAATAACACATGGAATTAATATCTGCACACAGTCCATTTGAAATAACAACATATGAACACCTATCGGAATTTACGCAACATGGACAAAAAGCTTCTTTATCCATTCTACACACCACAACCCTTGGTCTTATCTTATTTTATTTAACGTATACACGCTCACCCCCCACCCCCCGCCTAAGACTCATCACTCATACTATTATGGACCGGGAGTTTAACAGCGGTCCTTCCGTAGCACTTACGTAGCATTACCAGCCTTTTGGATCTTCTGGATACTAAAACCTCGGACAATGTTCATTAAATTTTCGATCTTTCCATTTGCAATTTACCTGTACAATGTTATCCAGCTGTCTGTTGGAGAAAATTAATAACTATTTCCCAGCATCTAGATTTATTTTAATATTTAATGCCACAATAACTTCCCTTCATATTACTTAAATTACTTCATTAAATAAAAGGCATAATCATTTCTATTGTTGCCATTAAAGTTGTTGTGTTCCTTGCTGATATTTAATTGTAGAATAAATAAATACGTGTCATCCATATAATTATCAGCATGAGTGGTTTGCTTTTTCTCTGAACTTAAAACAAAGCAGCAGTTTTTCTGATAAATGAATTTTTAATTTATCTTCAATAATTATACACAATACAAGATAGTTATTGTTCAATAAAGTTTAGCTTGTCTTCTTTATTAGAAAAAATAATAAAATTCGTAAACTCATTAGGATTTGATTATTATTCTCTAGTAATTTCTCCCATAGAACAGTACGTAGCACGTTTTGAAAGAGAAAATATTTCTACACCGTATTTAATTTCCATACAATTCTCTCATTTGCAACAACTATTGCATTGATGAATATGCATAGATATAACAGCATGTGCTTTTTTAGTGAAATTTAAGTTCGCTTTAGCATTTTTAAGATGGTGAACATCAAATATGATAAATAAGTTAAACACCGATAAATAATCTGAGAGGAAAATTCAAATTTAATCGTAAAAATATGAATGAATATTACTAAACTGCAATGTGCACTGAGACGAGCGAAAATCAAAACAATGATGTACAATACTTATACTTTCTTAATATGTTCCGGTAATTCGAACGTAAATAGAGTAATCGCTGTTCTATATTCTTTACCTTCTCCTTACAGTTCATGTATGTTTGCTGATATAAGTAACTGTGCGAAACAGCAGTGTTTCGACTAATTTGTGCCTTTTCAGTCAAATTTACCACGGATCAACAAATCTAAATAAGAAATTTTGGCACTTGCTTATGGAAATCAGCAAAACTTTATTTGCTGATGTATGCTGATATCTGCCAAATCATCATGCAAACGATGAACAAAAATGAATGAAACAATAAAGAACATATTGATTCTTAAATAATTTTTAAAATTCAATATGCTAACACTGCTCTATTTAGCCTACATAATACAATGACAATTATTCCTTTCATCTAAGGAAAAAAAACTCTTGGAGATGCGTTGCGTGGTATATAACTCTACCGATATATAGTATCCTTTACAATCAAACTATTAGTGATTTTTTGGTAATTCTCTATTAAATTGATATTTATCTCTCACTGGACGGAGTATTTTTCTGTTGATTCTATTTATATTGAATCTGAGAGCTATATATATATATATATATATATATATAAAGCCACACATACATATACAGACACAAATACACACACATACATATATTTGCCTTTGTGTCTGTCTCTTCCCTTCTTCACTGCTTTACAACAGTTGGGGTGTATACGTCCCCGTAACGTAGCGGTTCGGCAAGAGTGACGATAGTATAAGTACGAGGCTTAACATAAAATAACTACTGGGGCGATTAATTCGACTAAAAACTACTTCAAGGTATGTCTGCAGTCTAACGACTGAATAACAGATGATTATATATATATATATATAATATATATATATATATATATATATATATATATAGCAATTAAGGACAACTACTTAATAAGGAAAACTTAAGAAATTGTCAGGTAGATAGCGTAAAAACCTCATAAGAGAAAAAATTTCGAAAATAATTAATTCTTATTGAACATATTTATATATAGAGGGCATTATACATACATGCCAGAAGGCATTATACATACATGCCAAACGCTAAGAGGGACAATCAGTCATTTCTACCAAAAATATTACTAATCCCACCGAATGCAATTTTTCAAAGTAAGACATTTAAAAATATAGACCTGTATCACAGTGATTTCATACTTACGTAATCATCAGCAGGCCTGAATGTATTATAAATAAACAACGACCCTGCCCCGCTTAAGCCGATCAGCTAACTGATCAACATCAACGAAGCACATGGGTGAGTTTACATATATTACATCCGGGTAAATGGCAAACTTTTACGAATTGAATTTCGGGAGAGGAGAAGTTTTTTCGGAATAAAAATTTAGCAATTAAGGACAACTACTTAATAAGGAAAACTTAACAAGAAATTGTCAGGTAGATAGCGGAAAAACCTCATAAGAGAAAAAATTTCGAAGATAATTATTTCTTATTGAACATATTAATTTATATATAGAGGGCATTATACATACATGCCAGAAGGCATTATACATACATGCCAAACGCTAAGAGGGACAATCAGTCATTTCTACCAAAAATATTACTAATCCCACCGAATGCAATTTTTCAAAGTAAGACATTTAAAAATATAGACCTGTATCACAGTGATTTCATACTTACGTAATCATCAGCAGGCCTGAATGTATTATTTGTTTATTTATAATACATTCAGGCCTGCTGATGATTACGTAAGTATGAAATCACTGTGATACAGGTCTATATTTTTAAATGTCTTACTTTGAAAAATTGCATTCGGTGGGATTAGTAATATTTTTGGTAGAAATGACTGATTGTCCCTCTTAGCGTTTGGCATGTATGTATAATGCCTTCTGGCATGTATGTATAATGCCCTCTATATATAAATTAATATGTTCAATAAGAAATAATTATTTTCGAAATTTTTTCTCTCATGAGGTTTTTACGCTATCTACCTGACAATTTCTTGTTAAGTTTTCCTTATTAAGTAGTTGTCCTTAATTGCTAAATTTTTATTCCGAAAAAACTTCTCCTCTCCCGAAATTCAATTCGTAAAAGTTTGCCATTTACCCGGATGTAATATATGTAAACTCACCCATGTGCTTCGTTGATGTTGATCAGTTAGCTGATCGGCTTAAGCGGGGCAGGGTCGTTGTTTATTTATAATACATTCAGGCCTGCTGATGATTACGTAAGTATGAAATCACTGTGATACAGGTCTATATTTTTAAATGTCTTACTTTGAAAAATTGCATTCGGTGGGATTAGTAATATTTTTGGTAGAAATGACTGATTGTCCCTCTTAGCGTTTGGCATGTATGTATAATGCCTTCTGGCATGTATGTATAATGCCCTCTATATATAAAATATATATATATATATATATATATATACATATATATATCTTGGGTCATGTCATAAATAAAGTGGATTTTTCAATTGCATAAAACTAAAATGCGGAGGGGGACAGGATAAACTACCTGCGTCAACTTGACATAAAATAGGTAGTAATTTTACTTTCTACTTATTCTTAGTGCAAGCTTTGAAGAGTGCTGTTCGATTTTAAAAGTTATTTTTTCAAAGCTATAAGGAAAGTAACAAAGGAGCATATTTGGCATATTTTGTTTTATGATTTCAATAAAGGCAACAACGCAACAGAAAGTGCGAGAAGTATTAAAGCAGTATATTAAAGTAAAGAAATATATATGGGGATGGGACAATAAGCGTATACCAGTATCAACGGTCGTTCCAGAAATTCTGAGTCGAAAGTTACAGCCTAGAAGACGAGCCTCGTCCTGGAAGATCTGTAGTGTTTGACGAGGACATCCTGAAAACTCTGGTGGAACAAAATCCCATCGTAACTGTTGAGGAACTAGCAGAGAAGCTTGGATTTTGTCATTCAACCATTCATCGACACATGCGTGCCATCGGAAAAGTCAGCAAATGTTGGTCAAAGGGTTCCTCGACAATTTTCCGAGTATAATGCCGCGCATAGAGTGAATGTGTTCTCTTCTCTGCCGTTACTCAGGAATAGACCTTTGTGGACCGAATAGTGACTGGTGACGAGAAATATCTTCTCTATAAAAATGTGAAGCACTAAAGACAGTGGGTAGGGAAAGGTAAAACACCGGCACCCCAGGATAAAGAAGCTTCCACCCACGTAAGATGTTGTTATCTGTTTGGTGGGATATGAAAGGTTTAATCCACTTTGGAATTTTAAACCCAAAAGAGAAGATAACAAAAGGGATCTACAGCGACCAGCTAGAAGAAAACCACCATCTTTGGTTTCAAAACGAAAGATGTTCTTCCATCAGGATAATACTCGGCCACATACAGCGAGGATGACATTCAAAGGCTGGAGCAGTTTAAATGGGAAATGATGTCCCACCCACCATATTCGCTGGACATTGCCCTATCTGATTAACATTTCTTCCGCAATCTTCAAAAACATTTGGACAGAAAAAATATGAATTCTGCAGACGAGGTCAGAAAAGTACTGGAAAAAAAATTTTCGTCGTGGACAAGTGAATTTTGGAAGAGGGTCGTTGCAAGTCTACGAGATAGATGGAACAGCATTGTAGAAAATTAAGGAGAGTATATTTTTGATTAAAAAAGATCTTTGTTTATCTTAATTTTGAAAAATAAAAGCATAAACAACCGCAGTTTTTTTGAGGGTCTATATAGGGATAACGCCTTATTTTTTCTAGACAGTAGTAGTAAAGTACAGTTAGAAAGGCATAGGAAAAATTTCATTAGACTTTTCAAAAATTTAAGACTAAATATTACTAAAGGTAAAGATTATCGCAGAGTGAATTTTCTTGACGCTATTTTCTGTCTTGATACTGGATTATTTGAACCATTTCATAAGCCAAATGATCATATAAAGTACGTTAAGATAGCTTCCAGCCATCCACCCTAGTTAATATTTCTACAAGAAATATTTTCGAATCTCATGCAACTGATTATAATGCTGCTCTAGTTAGGGCTGGGTGCCGTGAAAAAATTCAAAATATACAAGAAGCAGCCATACACAACACAGGTAATTCCTCCAAATGTTTCAATGCACATTGTATGCCACCACACCGTCACCGTTTGAGAACTCAGATAAAGAATACAGGCCAGAAAGAATTGGTCATATCAATGCACTACCAACCAAAACTCATAGACACACGCAACATAATAATTGAACTTCTTGTTCCAATCCTGTATAACACACACGATCAAAGAAGCCTAACAACAGATATAGGAATTAAGATATCTTCTGGTTCAACTCGATTTTTGGTTGCATGTTTCAACCAAGATCGCTAGAAAATGTGTTGCTGCTTTGAACAAGAGTTTTCCGAAACCTAATCGGTATCGTTATTTTTAATCGACGCACCGTGAAGGTATCCTACGCCAACTCTGCTAATTTAGAGCAGCTTATGCATCATATAAACAATAGCAAAATGCGGCAAAGCTTCAATAACCCACCTACGGGATATAGCGAACATTTGCATCGCAATACCAACTAAGGAGATGTAAACCACATTGATTAACACCAACTACAACTAATTTGTAGTAGTAAAAATACTTATAATACAGCTAGTACAGTAACAACGCCGGTAAATGAAGTCGGGACTGCCTTATATACAAATAAATACGGTGAATGAACATGCAGAGAAAAATCAAAATGTCCTTTGATGAAACTCTGTATGAGTACAAATCTAGTAAATAAATGTACCGCGCACACAAGGGGAGGGCCATATGTTTACATAGATGGCTGATACACTTAAGAATCATTATCGTAACCATGTTGCCACCTTTAAGACAATCATTAGCAGACATTCAACATCTTTGGCAGATTTTGTATGGCGACTAAAGGAGGATAAAACGAAGTACAGCATTAATTGGTCCATAGTAAGGTATGCGAAACCATACAATATAATTACCAGGAGATGCCGTCTCTGTTCCAAGGAATTCCCTGTCTATTCTGTGGACTAACGAGGAGATAATCAGTAGAATTTCTGAACGACTCTCGAGATGCTACGCGCATATAAATGTACTTTCACACAATGCAGTGAGAATGAATTTTGAGTAACCGATAACTTAACTTAACTTACTTTAAGGTATGGATGACTTAAGTTTATTTTTAACCTCCCCGTTCTTATAAACACCAAGTAGATAGCTAACTAGCTTTGTGATCATGAGTGCATCAAACTTCACGTGTGCGTATGTTCTCATTTGTGCGGATTCTTGTATGAACGAGTGCACTCCCGCCATGCAGCTTGCCTGAGGGCGTTTATACATCCACATCTGTTAACGGTTATTTTAAATACTTTTCTCGCTGGATTGCGCCGGTTCATTTCTCTTTTTACCATCTGTGATTTTATTTTTGATCTTTTATATAAATAAAGATATTTCCTCCGTCTGGCTGCTGTTCTCTCAACAAAACGGAAAATTACATTGCGGAACAGTCATTTTAACGAGTTGTATTTATTTCTCACCCTACGAGATACATCGGCACCTCCGGATGCTCCTGATCAAGTTGTTAAGTGTCCCAACAGAGAGGAATCGTTGCTAAATGTGTCGAAACAATTGTCGTGATTAACCATAAATTTTCGTATATTCCATCTTCTGTCTTTCATTTGCTATATATATATATATATATATATATATATATATATATATATATATGTATGTATGCATGTATGTATGTATGTCATAACATTTAAGACTTCGTTGCTTATAGGTAAGCTAGGGATTATCCAGAAGGGCAGGCAGTACTTATTATCGCGATATATGTGTATATGTGTAAGTGAGATTGTGTGAGCGTGCGTGTGTGCTTGTACGTATGCATGTGAGTGTATGTTTGTGTGTGTGTGTGTGTGTGTGTGTGTGTGTGTGTGTGTATGCGTGTGTTTGTGTGAGTGTATTGTGTGTGTGTGTGTGCGTGTGTGTACATGAAAGATTCTTAATGCTATAGTGATCTTTAAGGCTTGGTTGTTTTTAAAGTAGGGAATATCTAGAGGGAAAGATAGGTTTTTATTATTACAAGACCTGAGAAACACAGCACTGAAAGTATTTACGAGGGGCGTTCAATAAGTAATGCCCCTGACCCACTTCCCATAGCAGTAGAGCAACGAAACTTGGCACAGTTATTAGTCTTTTACTACATAGGAACCACCCAGAGTTACGAATTTCTCCCATTGTTTGATGCAGCTCTGGAGACCGTTTTTGTAGAAGACCCCAGCTTGGTCCTCCAACCACGACGTGACTTCAGAAATCAAGGCTGCATCATCTGGGAAACGCTTTCCTTTCAAAAACAACTTCATGGCTGGGAAGAGGTGAAAATCAGAGGGTGCAACGTCAGGAGAGTAGGGGGATGGGAGAGGAGTTCATAGCCGCACGCCTGTGCTTCTGATCAGGCGACAAGCGAGTTGTGGACCGGAGCGTTGTCCTGCAGGAGGAGGATGCCTTTGCTGATCTTGCCCCGCCTCTTGATTTTGATAGCTTCTCTCAATTTCCTCAAAAGTGAAGCATAATAGTCTCCTGTAATTGTGGTACCCTTTGCCAGGAAATCTGTCATCACTACTCCGTCCTGGTCCCAGAAGACTGTGAGCATGACCTTGCCAGTGGAGGGCTGCACCCTTGCCTTCTTTAGAGGAGGTGAGTCACGGTGCTTCCACTGCATTGACTGGGCTTTGGTCTCTGGATCATAGTGATGGACCCAGGTTTCATCCTGTGTAATCAGTCTTTTGAAAAATTTTGTCTCATCTTCTTGGCACATCTTCAAATTCATCCTCGAGCACTCGACGCGTTCTTGCTTCTGGAAAGGTGTGAGCAACTTGGGAATCCATTTGGCAGACACCTTTTGCATATGCAAATGGTCATGAATGATAGCTTCCACAGACCCGGTACTAATCTTGACCTCATGAGCTATTTGGCGAATAGTTATGCGTCGATCTTTCAAAATGGCAGCCTCAACTTGACAGACAGATGCTTCATCAATGGCAGAAGGGGGGCGACCAGACCTGGGAGCTGTTTCCACAGAGTTCCGACCATGTTTGAATTCACAATGCCAGCGTTTTACATGGTCATATGATGGGGCATCATCACCATAAGTTACTTTCATTTCATCAAAAGTCTCCCGCGGTGTGCGTCCTTTTAAATACAAAAACCGGACCACTGCTCGACACTCAAGAGGCTCCATTTCACACTTGACTCAGTTCAAACACATGTAAATCAGAAACCAAAATTAGTTCAGAGCTGTAATTTGTTACTTAATCTATAGAGATATAACTAATTGCACATGCAAAATTTCAGCTAGATCAAACAATTACAAGTGGGTCAGAGGTATTACTTATTGAACGCCCCTCGTAGTTATTAGAATTCATCATAACATTACATGTCAGTACGTTGGATGAGTGAATCAGTGAACAGATACACAATATTTTACTGTGTAAGTGAAAAATTAACGTATTTTCCAAGCTAATCTCCAGAGTTAATCCCTCAGAGATGTCACCTGCAGAAACAATAACACTGAAGTTTGCTTTAATTATTGAATGTAGTGAGTGTTAAGACTAATTAAGTATACTTGTTTTATGGAGGATAGCGTTAGCAAAACGACTAATATGTATTTTCATTCTTTTGGTTCGTTAACTTAATAAATATGCTCAAAGAAATTAATAGGCTAACAACACTAATCCAAGGATTATAACAAACATTTCTCTTTCAGAAGTCTTGTCACTATTATACGATAAACATTTCATTAAACCGTAATTGTTGGTTTGTAAAGCATTGTTTCTTAATAACGCGGTAATCTTTATGAATATATTCGAATTCCATGTGTGATTAAATAAGGACTACACTAGAACTTCTGTTTGTACAGGGAATAGGCGGAATCTTTAAAGTTATAAGAAAATTGTTATTGCTATTTATGCGACGGCCCACTGTCTTCTAGATTCAAATTCTGCTGACGTCTACCTTAACTATCTTCCTCATAGTTTCATTCAATATAAGTCCCGGCGTAACATGAATTTTTCTTTTGCTCTAACACGCTAGGTTGTACCTGTATTTAGAAAATCCAGCCATGTTAAATTGTGTCACAATAGGTAAGCCCCCAAATTTTATTAAGTGTACTAAGTTTTGTGGAATGTTCAGTCTCACCTTATAGGTAAGCTAGGGATTATCCAGAAGGGCAGGCAAATTACAAGAGTGAACTACATTCATTGAGCAACTGAATGCCCAATGTTGATAATGATGTAAAATACCCATTTATACAGAAGGATTTCTGACAAGGAATATCATAACAAAACAACATGTAGAAAATATATTTTTCCTTTACAAATCGATTCGATGTTTTATACGGATGTTCTGCGGACTTTGTATCTCTGGTGAGACAGAAAGTGCATTCCAGAAGTTTTGAACCTGTTTTTTAGAGAGGGGTAGTTATACCTGTCCTAAATTGTTGTAAGTTTCGTATTGTTGTAATGTATATCATTACTATACATAAAATAAGTTAAGCCTCCAGCTTTTTTTATTCCTGATTGAAGAAAACTATTGAATCAACATTTTGAACACACCTACTAAGCACTGCTTATCACAACAGATGAGTGTGCAGAATGCAGTGAGGACGTGAAGACAAATTGGAAGCTTAAAATTCAATAAAATTTTATGCCAAACTGGGCAAAAGTGCTGGGACAATCCGGTTATTTCGAATTCAGTTAATTTGTCCCTGGGTAATTTGTCGTTGATTAATTCATTCTCAGGTCAATATGTCGCTAGGCAATTCGTCTCCAAATACTCTTAAATGTGATTTTCGAGGGCAAGTTTAGAACAATCACTTTAGAATTAAAATTGTCTTAGGACAGTTTTAGATATTTTTTGGTTTTTTTAACCCCCATCCCCCTCTCTATCTTAAATATCTGCACTGAACAGTTTATAAACAGATATTTTCAAACAAATCGAATTAAATTTATTCAATATGCCTCCCCATCAACATGACTACTTGCAAGATCATAATTTCAGGGGAAGGAAAAATCAAAGTGGTTGATCAAGAAAATTATATATACACAAAAAATAAGCAGAGTGCAGATGGACCAAAAATATACTGGATGTGCGAAAATCGTGTGTGCAAGTCGAGACTTCATACAGATGAAAATTATAGAGCTTAAGAACATTGAGAACCCTAATCACACTTCAACTGCTGCCGAGGTAAATTCAAATATTAAAGTAAAGTCTGGTTCATCTTCCGATGCCCCTCTCAATTATCGCAAATACCTCCGTTTGCACAGCTTAATAGAATTATAAGACATTGGAGGCAGTCTGATTCCAAATATCCTGCTACCCCACTTTCAAATGCTGGGTTTTCCATTCCGGTTGAATACACCTACCTTGACAATGATGAAACGTTTTACAGTGGGATGGAAGATTCAAAATAAATACTAAAGTTTGCAAGTGACGAAGCACTTCGACAGTTAAAATAACACAAGAACTGGACGGCAGATGGACCATTTAAGTGCTGCTCTAATACATTTTTTCAGTTATGTATACTTCAAATTGAAATTGATAAATTTATTGCCCCACGTTTGTTCGCATTGCTCTCTGACAATCGTCAAGACACATATGGCAGACTTTTTGTCCAACATAAATAAATTGCAGCAGAATGAAGGCCCTGATAATATAATTATGGATTTCGAAAGAACAACCCATAACGGATTTCTGGAATCGTTGCCTAGGTTGAATTTGGCATGCTGCTCGTTTCATTTAGGACAAAATGTGTACAAGCATGTTGTGCAAGGACTAAAACGCAGATATCACAGAGATGACAGTTTTAGTCTAAAAATGCGTTGTTTTGTTGTCCTTGCCTTCATGCCGGTTGATAATGTTGTAGATAGATATGAACAACTAGTAAATGATGATGGCATTTCACAGTCAATTGTATCCTATTTTGAAAATAATTATATAGGACCACGTAGTGGAAGAAGACAGAGGAGGCGAAAACTTGAACCTCTATTTCAATTACCTATATGGAATTCATGGGATCGATGTATGACAGGGATTGCTCGTATTACAAATAATTTAGAGAAACACAATGAATATTAGTCATCCAAATATTTGAAAACTTATTGAGGTGATTGAATGTTAGGAGAGATTTGTCAGTACCAAATTGAAGAAGTTTATACAAGAGAAGAACCAAACAAAAAGAAAACGTACAGAAATATTAACCTGCGGGTAAAAAATGTCATTGAAAAATATGATCCAAGCCATTTTTCTCAAAAGTAATTGCATACAGTCTTCAATTTTCAGAAAAAATGAATATATAATACAGCGAACCTTAAGATAATGTTTGTTTTTAATTCAGATATTCGTTCTCCTATTTTTCCCATGATCTTGAGTAATTGACCTGGGGACGAATTGACCAACGACTGGGGACAAATTAAACGACGAAAAACGGCAATCGACAAATTGACTCGTTTTTCGCTGGCACAAGTTCCAGGTAAGTCATGTCCAACAAGAGTCCCATGATGACGTTCTTTTTCGACAGCAATGGTGTCATCTACACCCACTGTACTCCCTCTAGACAGACAGTCAACAAAGAGAACATTGTGGAGGTTTTGAGGGAGTGCAGAAAGAAATTTCGTTGTATTAAGGCCGGAACATCTGCACCAGGACAATGCACCAGTCCATAATTCCATCCTTCTAACCAAATACTTAACTGAAAGTGGTATCCAAACTGTCCCTCACCCACCATACCGTCCAAATCTTGTTCCCTATTACTTTTGGGTGCTCCCCAAGAAGAAAACGTAGACGAAGGAAGCTATCATGTGCATCATGGACAGCTCCAATTTGGAGGGCTTCCATGCAGCCTTCACGAATTCGCTGGAGAGCTACATCTTTTCTGGAATCAGAAAACCATACTCTGAAAGGTAATAGTGTTTTTTTTTTATTTTTTCAAATCGATAAATGTCGCTCCTGAAAATATTTCAAAAGTTCTAAAATACACCTTCTATTTACTGTAAAACCAGTCCATCTAAACAAAGGGATGATGAAGTGGACTAGCATATACAGTATCACTGAACATACACTATACAAATATTTAGTGAACTTCCGATAAACATTTATAATGAAAGGAATATATAGACATCTGGAATTATTCATGAAATGTCTTCGATGCATTTGCCACTTAAAACCCAGATACACAACAGAAATGTTTTAGACGAAATCGTTTTTCCAACAACATAGTAAAAGCCATAAATTTATAAACATCTGTAATTGGCATACAACGATATGCAGTAGGTGATAATAGACGTAAGATAGGAATATAGAAACTAGCTTTTAATTATCTGATAAACGTGATTGTCATGTAAAATTATTCAGAAAACAAAGTTTAATAAACCTCACAGCTGTATTACACATGTTATGACAGCTGTCTTCATTTGAACGTTTTTAGATATAGGATAAATGATATAATATGAAGTAGAAAATTCAAGAAAACATCTGGACATTTATGGGATGCGTGTATGCAGATATACATATATGCATGCGTTTATATATGTGGGTGTGGGTGTGGGGTGTATGTGTGTGTGTCCGCATATGCATGTATTAGTTTGTGCTAGTATGTTTAAGTGTGGGTATATGTCTGCTTAGATGTATGTCTGATTATACTATTTTTAATTATGAGCCCTAGATGCCTCCTTAGGCCCTTTTATGCTGTTGAGATTGATCACGTTAATGCTCTTAGACATTTCAAATTCAACATTCTAGGAAAAATTACGATGAGGGAGCGAAAACACAGAAGGACAATGTTCTGGATAAAAAAATATAAGGATTGAGCTGTGTTCAATGCAAAGTACGCGTTGGTGATTAAATACAAGGGTATCGAGTAAAAAATGAAGTCGATAATGCCTAAGTGGAGACGTGCAAACAGCTTTCAAGCAGTTAAGACTTTTGGAGCTGGGGTAGTGGTTTGTATAAGGTAGTAGTGGTTATATGACATGTTTGTGGGTCAGAAGTAAGTTCCACCGATGTTTTCGCAGTAAGATGGGCGTCTTTTATTTGCATAATCTCTAGCATCTTTTTCACTGCAATAGTCACACCATATGAGATATGAGAGCAACACACTAGTATAGGTCTCCCCCGGACGTTATAAATTCACTGGGCCTCATTGTTCTCAACTCCGGCGTACAGTTATTGCATTATTTTGGGAAAGTTTCTGTAATTGTTGAAATGAGAAATATTTCTGACGATGAAAGAAGGGTCAATCGTTAAGAACACTTTTACTAGAAAATGTATCGGATTGAGTATGACCCAACAATCGGAGTAATTGTACGGACTTTTGTTGAATGCTGCTCGTCATTAAGAGACGAGAAGTGCGATGATGGTTTTATTACCCCTTAATTTCTCCTTGAATGCCACACAACTGTCATTTCCCTTGAAAGAAATATTTCAAGGTCCGTCTTCATGGGTTCTGAGATGGCTTGTTATCTACGTTGTGTGTGAGTGGATGGTGCATGGTTTGGGAATTTAAGGAAGAAAGCAAAGTAGATCTATCTCTATGAAAGTGCGTGTTGATGAACATGGGAAGCAGTAGTTTATTTATCTTCAAAAGCAAAAACCTACGAGAACCTTTTGTTGACAGCGTATGAGATAGTAAGAGCTCGGTCAATACAGGTGCTGAAAGTGCGATCTGGTTGGAAGATGCCGATTTAAAAGGTGCTTGGGAAGTAGTGTTCATAGCCAAAAACACTTTCAATGGGAGGTTTAAGTGCTGCACACAGTTGAAAGCATTGCTTATATCGTGGACAATCTTGCTTTCATCAAATTTATCCGAAGCAAGAAACTATAAGTGAATGACTAGTGATAGTAGAGTAACAGTGTATCTGACCTTGCAGAAAGTGCACTAGTGGTTGTCAAGGACAGAGAGTGAGAAAGTGCGAGTCAAGGTAGTCATGTTACTTGTTGCTTCAATTACATTAGTCTTGAAATTAAAAGCGATAGTGTGAGGTGATAAAGTCAAAGAATTTGCGTCTGTTATTTCTTTATTGCCCACAACGGGCTAAACATAGAGGGGACAAACAAGGACAGACAAAGGGATTAAGTCAATTACATCGACACCAATGCGTACTAGGTATGAAAGTTATTGACCCCGAAACGATGAAAGGTAAAGTAGACATCGGTGGAAATTGGACTCAGAACGTAATGGCAGACGAAATACCTATTTTGCACTTCATAAAAATGATGAGTAAACTGGGAGTATGTAAAGGGATAGAATTAGATCAAGTCTGCCATATATATGGCGGTAAAGTGTGCACTGTATGCACAATTACTACGGTTCCCGCGAGGTGTGTCAAACTGGGCCACATGGATACATGTTGGCATATGTACATACACACACACACACACAAACACACACACATGTATATAAATATATACACACACACACACACACACACACACACACATATATATATATATATATATATACAGAGTGCGATAGATAAATCTTCACTCTGTAATATTTCTAATTTCGCGCATTCGCCTGACTTGTTTGTTTTTGATTTTGTCGACTATGAAGTATAGTAGGGTCAGTTCGGCACCGTCTGTGACAAAAACAGCACCATGACGAAATTCACTCTGCCAGAAATTTGGAAACGTCATGCTGGTACTCCCTTTCAGAGTGTTTGGTTGTCAATATGAGGACAGTGGAATCTGAGGACATGTACAGATATAATAAAAACCAAACATCCAGTCAACGTCATGGTGTTTGGAGTGATCACTAGTGATGGCGACGTTATTCCTCTATTCATCTTCCCAGACGGCCTCAACCTCAAGTGCCTTGAAGAGGTAGTGCTGCTCTGGATGAAGAAGGTTGCTGGTGGATACTCTATGTCTGGCAAGAGGACTCTGCGCCATGCCATACAAACAGGAGACCCCAGTCATGGCTGTCAGACAATTTCTGCGATCACATCATCCCTAACATCTGGCCACCTAACTCCCCAGATAGCAACCTCCTTGATTATTATTTGTGGCTCATAATTGAGCGAAAGACCAACAAAATTCCTTGTAACACTAAAGGTGACCTCCTTAATCAAGGAGACCGTCCAAGAAAGCTGCAGGATATTCCGAAGTCTTCTCGTGGCAGTGGTTGAAGCCAATAGTGATTTTATTGAATAAATCTAATCTTTAGTATTTCAAAATATTTTTATGCAATTGTCGTAAATATATCTATTAAAATGAAATGTCAGTATTAATTTCAACTTTGCGTAATTTAGACGACAGTTTAATTACAGAACCATGTATATATATGATATGTACGGACACTCTCACACAAACACACACACAAACATACAAACACAGACACACGCACACACATAGTGGGTGTTCGTTTTAAATTTGACAGTAAGCAAAACACGATATTCCATTAAAAATAGAAGTAATTTTTTAAAATTCAAAATATATCAACTAGATTATAACTGAGAGATAACAATTTACTGGAAGTTGTCGCCTTCAGCCCCCACCGCGACCTCAAGACGCCTCCGGAACTTGGTACATGCATTCTTCGAACACCTTCTTGATCTTGGCTAACAGATCGGGGCTAGGTGTTGGAGGTAGAGCGGTTGGTGTCTTAATCAATGGAAATCTAACCGGTGGAATTAAGAGGCCATAAATTGGGGCTGGTTAAGTCACAGAAATTCTAGAAGCAACCAAGGAGCTGGATCGTACTGACAAATGTATAGCCTTCCAGTAGAATACCTCTGCAGCTAGGGTTTGACCACGGACTTCAGCATATTTACATAGAATTGAGTATAAGGTCTTGTTCAAAGATGTTGTATCAATTCAGGCGTGCCGATGCAGTCAGAACGTCTTCGTCCCCTTCATAGTCTCCGTTGCAGCTGCCCATAGCATCCATTGTACAGTCTTTACTGTGTTTACAGAGCAGTGATTTGCAATCATGATGTAGTAATCTTGATACCCGCCGCTAATCATCCTGATACAATACTGACATGACTTCCAATGTTCCATGTCAGCTATTTTTTTCGGAACTACATCTTCCACCCTTTATATGCTCTATAACACCGCTGACTGCTCATCAATACATCAAGTTGTTCCTAAATAAAAGTCATACAATTACTTGAAATCTAATCCGAACACACTGCACATATATGTATACAAACACACACATATACATACATACAGACATACACATACATACATGCATATATATATATGTATATATATATATATATATATATATATATGTATATATATATATATATATATATATATATATATATATATATATATATGTGTGTGTAGGTCCCGGGTTGATTCGGGGTTAACCACAGTAAATAAGGTACTCAATACATAGCAGAGTAAAATTAATTTATTATATAGAAGGAGCTTCTACAGGACTAGAACTGTTTCATTCAAGAGAAATCTTCAGGAAGCTAGTTAACAAGAATTGTATTGGCATTTATACATTTAGGCAGGTTTAAAGGGGTGTTGGTGGGGGACTTTTTGGGGGTAGGCATAGCGCAGAATATCATACTTGGGGGAGTGGTCAAGGAGTCAGTGTTAAATTAGATAGAAGAATAAATAAAAAAATAAAAAAAATAATAAAATAAAAAAATCTATATATAAAAAAAGGGGAATAGAGTTTTAGGTAAATAAGGAGATAAGAGAATCTCCTTATTTACCTAAAACTCTATTCCCCTTTTTTTTATATATAGATTTTTTATTTTTTTATTTTTTTATTTATTCTTCTATCTAATTTAACACTGACTCCTTGACCACTCCCCCAAGTATGATATTTTGCGCTATGCCTACCCCCAAAAAGTCCCCCACCAGCACCCCTTTAAACCTGCCTAAATGTATAAATGCCAATACAATTCTTGTTAACTAGCTTCCTGAAGATTTCTCTTGAATGAAACAGTTCTAGTCCTGTAGAAGCTCCTTCTATATAATAAATATATATATATATATATATATAATATTATATGTATACTTTTAATCTTTTATTTGTTTCAGTCACGGCCATGATGGAGCACCGCTTTTAGTCGAACATATCCACCACAAGACTTATTCTTTGTAAGCCTAGTACTTATTATATAGGCCACTTTTGCCGAACCGTTAAGTTACAGGGACGTGAACACACCACAATCGAGTGTGAAGCGATGGTGGGGGACAAACTAAAACATACAACATACACGCACAAATACGCACTCACACACACACACGCATATATATATATATATATATATATATATATATATACAATAAAAATGGTAAATAATTTTTCAGTGGTTTTTCATATAACCAACAATTATTTACCGGTAAATTTCGGTATGTAAATATGACAAATTCATCGTCAGGAACTTTTGTAAAGTTCAGTATATAGTAAAAATAATTAAAAGGGCAAGCAACAGGTTGCTTCGCCGCATACCGAAGGAATTATAAATGGCAGTCAAAGACTGTTTTTTCCATTTTCTATAAGTGGAGATTCCATATACGACGGATACCGCGATTCACATACACAAAATCGGAGTAGCAAATAAACGAAAACAATCTCTTACCGTCGGCTTGATTTCCTTTGTCAACACTATATTCGATTGTCAACACTTGGCATTTGGTAAATCTATCGAATATAGTGTTGACAAAGGAAATCAAGCCATTTTCGAGCTTGTGATCTAGAAACATGTTCACTATTAACGGTAAGAGATTGTTTTCGTTTATTTGCTACTCCGATTTTGTGTATGTGAATCGCGGGGTCCGTCGTATATGGAATCTCCACTTATAGAAAATGGAAAAAACAGTCTTTGACTGCCATTTCTAATTCCTTCGGTATGCGGCGAAGCAGCCTGTTGCTTGCCCTTTTAATTATTTTTACTATATATATATATATATATATTATATATATATATATATATATATATATATATATATATATATATATATATACATATACGAGCAAAACGACCCCCACCTCAGTCCAATGGACGGTGCTGAGTTGTCAAACATTTAAACCAAATTTTCCCATAAGCATCACTTTGAGGAAAACTGATTTAATCTAAA
>NC_043001.1:70920789-70973289 GCF_006345805.1 Octopus sinensis
CATATATGATGGTCTTGGACATGCATCTACAAATAGCATCTACAATGGCTAGAAATGAGAGTCAAAAATATTACTCGAACAGACACAGAAAATCATATTAATGACTGAGAGCAGCAGGCCACAGCATATTTTTTTAGTGAGATATACTCACAGAATGAAGTAGATTGATAAATCCCTAGGGCGTGATTTCGAAATTTGATCAGTATGATCTTGTTTCTCCTCTGGGCTTTCCACAATTACTCCAGATTAAATAGACGTTCTGCCTCCCATTAGCTCATGAAAAAAACCGTTGAACAGCGAGCGCTAAATTTATAAACGGTTAAAGCGTATAGAAAAATAAATTATAATAGTATATTAATATATTAAAGTATATTAAATACATTATAATATAGGTGGTTATAGCAATTAAAACCAAAAAGGTAAAATTAATACACGTGGATGCAAAATAACACCTACAATTACTAGAAATGGGATTAAAAACTATAACTCGAACAGCCACACAAAAGCACCATGCTCATGAAAAATTCGGAACTGCGAGCAGCAAGCCACAACGTTATATATATATGTATGTATATATATATATATATTATATAGATATATATATATATATATATATATATATATATATATATATATATATATATATATATATATATATATTATATATATATATATATATATATATAATACACATTGTATTATATATATACACCAACGAGTAAAAAATACGTAAACGCATGAGAGATAAGTACAGGAAAAAGATGTGACGAAAGACCTTTGACGAAGAAAAAAAAATAATATTGAAGCTAGAGTGAAGACCAAATGTATAATGCGTGTATTTAATTTGCACCCTGTATAGGACCAACACCATGTATATCAATATCTAACACACGATTCACATCAAGAATCTTGCAAAACAAGTATACAAACATAATCTTATATATATATATATATATAATCAGTAGTTGCTCGAGAGTCAATACGTACAGAAGCGACAAGAGGGGGCATCCTTGACGGACCAAACGTGCAATGTCGAAACGTCTCGATAGATGCCCATTCACGCGAATTACCGAACGGATGCTTCTGTACAAGGCAGCTATTCAACCGCGGAAAACGGGACCGAAACCGACTGCTATGAAGACAGCTTCCAAGTATCGATGGTCTACCCTATCGAAAGCTTTGGATTGATCCAAATTGATCAAGGAGCCACCCATACCAGATTCCTTAACTACCCTGTCTATGGTGTAGCGCATCAGATAGAAGTTGTCATGGATGCCCCGGCCTGGCACGGCGCACGTATTCGCCTTTTCAAGCAGTTTCTCGATGACAAGCGCCAACTTCTTGGCTAACACATTAGCTAAAATGTTCAAATCTGCATTAGGCAGAGTGATGGACCTAAAGTTTTCTATTATGTCCCCGTTGTTTGAATCTTTCTTCAGCAGCGTTACTGCTCCTCGGCTCATAAAACCGGGGATGCTGCCATTTTGCTGCCAAGACGTCTTCAAACAAGTCTGGCATACCGCTGTAAAGCTCGTGGGGCTTACCATCCAAACCCGGCGATTTGTCCCTCGAGCACTCTGCCATCGCGTCCTGCACGTCCGCCTCCGCGATGGCACCCTTGCAACACTATACCTCTCTTGCCGTGAGTTGTGGCAGGTAACAACTGAAGTCTACCCTGCGTTCTTGCTCACCACTCGTCCAGAACAGTTGGGCAAAATACTGCTGAAACGCCTCACACATTTTGCTGGGCTCGACTAATTCGCACCCTTGTTCATTCACCAGAGAATGAATGGTGGCTTTGTTGCCCTATTGCACCTCCGCCACCCGGGCCTCTCGCGCGGCTCCAACACCTTCGTTCCTTAGAGCACGCATCTTAGCCCTGACAACACATCCTTCGTGTTTGGCGTTGAAGTGTTGGTCAAGGGCTATCCTCGCCACAAATACGTCAGATGCGATACCACTTCTAATCGCTTCTTCTAGCTACTTAACTAGGTCACCCTCAACTCTGTTTCTATCTATTGCTAATGCTTTGCTATACCTAACCGCTTCTACTTTTATTGCTCTCTTAAGGGCAAATCACCATTTGTTGTTGATGGCTCCCGTGCTAATTCGGTCTCTGAAAGACGCGTTTAGTTTCAAGTAACCGGGGCCCTGCCTATGTGCCTTATCTAAGTCTAGCGTACACGCCACAAGTTTATGATCCGTGTAGCTGACTATGTGGAATTGTGGACATCCTAAGCTGTCTATTGCCCTACACAGTATTCTATTTAGATACGATCTCGACGACCCGTTGCGGTTGCTCCATGTCCACGTTGGCGCTTTTGGGTGGACGAGTTGGTACCTCTCAGACTGTTGAAAGCGTCTGAGAAGGTCTCTGAGGCATTTGCCTCCCCGTCTATTCCCATCTCTAGTCTAGATGCGTGTCCAAGATAGCATTCCAATCCCCTACTAAAAGTAAAGGACGAGACGTCCCTAGGAATACTTCTAGACGTCGAAAGAAATCCGGCCGACCTGTTAAAGGCGGTGCATACATTGATAGGAGTCGAAACGCCGTCGACATCCAGGACAACCAGACTATCATCCGGGTCTATTAATATTGTCTTTACTTCTTTTCTTACGAAAAAGTATCACCGTGCCACCACCACAGACAGGGAGCAAAAATAATTGTTAAACTGTACGCCAAACACGGACTTTGGGGCTCATGGATTATGGAGTATGGAATCACTCATGGCAATAATTCCTAACTCGTGAAACTTTATGTCATTTAAGAGGTACCCTTGTTTCCAAGGGGACCCCAAGCCACGCGCATTCACACAGCCCATCTTGATCATGATCGTAATGAGTTATGTGTTTTAAAAACCAAACGAAAGGAACAGAGTTACTGTTCGAAATTTTTGTCTCCTTTGATTTTCCATCAAGGAGGTTGCTGTATAGCTCTGTTGAGGAGTATTTTTGACATCCCCATACCACATTGGGGTACAGGGATTTTAGTGTGTGGTGCAAGGTCGGTGTGACGTGCAAAGTCTTGATGTGTTCTGGTGGTGTTGTGTGGGGGCGGTTGCTTGCATTTATGTCATCATCTGTTAGATTTGTTTTTGAGTTAATGTATTCCATCAGCTCTGTGTTTTTAGAGTTTATGGCTGTGAGCTTTGCTTTCGTAGTATTGGTGTCGGTGTTGTCTGTGTTAGAGTTCGAAGTGTCTTCAGGAGTTGTGTATCCCTGTTTTGTGTTTGCTTTTGTTATTTTTTTTTGCTCCTCTTCCTTCATCTTCTGGCTATTTGCCATTCCTAGCTGATTTAATCTTCAGACGAAACTTCTGAAGAATCGGAAGAGGGTAAGGGCATGTTGTAAGCGACTATGTATGTTTGTGTAAGTGTTTGTGTCGTTGTTTTCGTTGGTGTTGGTTGTTAATTGTTTGTGTGAGGTGTGTGTGACATAGGGGAGGAGGGATCAGTTTTAGTATCGTCTTTTGGTTTTCCTGTACTTTTAGTTATTGTTGTTGGTGGTGGTGGTATTTTATCAGTTGCTGTTTCATTTTCGATTGTTGATGTTGATGGACTTGGTTGGTATGCTTCTTTAGTCGTCTTCTGTTTTGATGATGGTGTGTTGTTTCTTTAGTCGTCTTCTGTTTTGATGAGGTTGTTGTTGTTGCTCTTGTTGTGCGGCAGTTGGATATTTCTTTTTTAAATGTCCTTCGCTGCCGAACAGTTAGCATCGTGGCCGCCTACCCTCTACCATTACATACAGTCTGTAGCCGTCTGTCAATTCTATAGAGGTGGGTATCTTGTCTATGGATAATTTGATCAATTTGCATAAGTATTTAAAGTGTTTTTCCGACCCAGGTTTGCTGTTCTAAAACAGCAATTTCCAAAATGTTAGTCTCTGCCATTTCAAAGCAGATATCAGATACTAGCCATTGTGTTTCTACTTCTGGTGGCACATTTATAATTTCGACTTTCGTCACTCTTTAGCCTGAATATGTTGGTATCATTACCAACTCGCCGTGTGGAGAGTTAAGGTTGAAAATCTTTTGGTTGAAAAATTTTCATTGTGGAATCGCACTTTAGCTGTGCCGAATTTATGCCACCAATTGACGTATTCTTTGTGTACCTACACAGGGCGAAGGCATTTTTCTAGTTTTGGCTGTGGTGCATTTTCCGGTCGTGTTGTCTTCATAGTGATATTTTTATATATGATTGTCCGATTTTGTGTGTTATCTATTATATGTTTTGGAATATGGAGATGTAAATTGTCTGCTTTTTTGCTAAGAAGCGCCTTTGTGTTGTTTATTTCTTCTGCAGTGAAATTCACGATTGTTCCTTTCTGTTTTATCACTTCCGTGAAATTTGTTTTGTCCTTGGTGGTAATGATGATGATTTCGTTATTGTTGTTGTTGTTGTTGGTGGTGGTGGTGGTGATGGTGGTGGTGGTGGTAGTGGTGGTGGTGACAGGGCTGTTAACGATCGTGATTGCAGTATCAATGACGTTGACAGCGTCCACTTTCACGTTTCTCAATTTATTTGTATTTTCATGTCTGTAGTTGTATTCGAGTGTGTGTGTGCAGGAGTTATTCTTTTACTCCTTGCGTTTCAAGGCTAGGGGAATATTGGTCCATGAACGAATTTGACCAGCGTTCCACTCTGAAATTTCTCGACATTTTTCACATTTGGGAAGAAAAGGAAATTTAAATAGGGTTGAAACTGCCGCTAGGGGCCAATTCCTCGCTTGAAAACACACACAAACGAAAGTTGGGTGCTTCACAAACCTTGTGTACAAAAATAAAAACAAAATATTTGCAATGAAAGGTCGAAAAAAAGCGATTACCTTCGGAGCCTTATACGACAACACGCCAGTAGATAGATAGATAGATAGATAGATAGATAGATAGATAGATAGATAGATAGATAGATAGATAGATAGATAGATAGATAGATAGATAGATAGATAGATAGATAGATAGATAGATAGATAGATAGATATTCATTCACAAACACGCTCGCAAATGCAACTTCACTTTACATATACATACATATGTAAATGCATGTCCATAGTATTTTACTTATTCTCCTCTTTCATGTTTTCCGTGTGTATGGTATATATATATATATATATATATATATATATATATATATATATACATACATAAATGTCTGTGTGTGTGTGTGTGTGTGTACATGTATGTGTGTGCCTGCATGTGTGTATGTGAGTATGAGTAGCTTACTTTTCATATTCTTCTCCTCACATTTTCACTCCTTTTATTTTGCGCTTTGCTTGACACCATTCCAGCTATTCCTTCCAAGTTGCCTCTTCGCTCTACTGAAAAAATTATATAATGATTACACCCGAGCCTATTATTACCTTACGACGAATTAAATATGTTCCTTTCCGTTCCATTCTTTCTTTTACTCCTCTTCTTTTTCTCGTCACCATTATCTTCTTCCTCTAACTTTTTTGCCAATTTCTCCATCTCCTACTTACCTTTATCCTCTTCCTGCTTCCACACGTATTCTCGTCTTTCTACTCCTCTTCTCCCTTATCCCCATTGTCCTTATCATCATCATCATTATAATCATAATCATCATCGTCATTATCGTGAATATTATTACTATAACTATTATTATTATTATTATTATTATTATTATTATTATTATTATTATTATTATTATTATTATTATTGGCGCTGGTGTCCTTTGTATTGTGTTTGTCGTTGTTGCTTTGTTGCTGTGGACGGTGGTGAGGTTGATGCTATGCTATTGCTGTTTGTCAATGATGTATATATGTGTTGACAAATCTACTCTTGGATGACATTTTCTTCCAGAGATTTCTTATAATGTAATAGAATCATTTTATTCCCGTTTTTAGCGAGATATATACTCATAGGCATATATTTCGTGTGCGTACGCACATATACACACACACATACACGTTCAAACACTCGCACACAAACATACACGCACGGATCACACACACACATATGAGTATGTGTCTATGTATTTATGTGTGTGTGTATTTATATATATATATATATATGTATATATATACACATTCACATGCTCACATACATACACTTACACGCGCACACACATATGCCTACATTCATTCATCTATCCATCCATACTCCATAATACATTTTCTTGTTATTATTTCCCGTTCTCATTTGGAATCGGTCACAGTTGCCTCAATTTCTGTTGCTTGATATGTCATACATATAGTTGTCTTTAAGATGACATATGTATGCGTGAGTGTGTCTGTGTCTGTGCGTGTGTGTATGTGAAAATCTTTTTACGTTATATATCTTGCAATGTTCTTCAGTACTAGTTGCTCAATAAACAATATATATTGATATTTTACTATAGATATTAGTACTATTACCTTTATTCGTATTCTTTCTTTACTCATTCCTTCTCTTGAGTTATCTATGTCATCTCTCATCTCCTTCCTGCAGTTTAGAGACGCAACATTTCACTTTCCTCAAGATGTGTGCTGTTCCAAGTATTACAGCGAAGTACTTCTCATAAAGTTTGGTATTTGCAGCTTTCCATTCCAGAATATTGCTTTCTTTGAGATGGTATGTAGTGCACCGATCACTATAGGTAACACGTTTGTTTTTTTAGCTTATAGTTTCACTTGCAAAGGCAGTGCTTAGTACTTCTCAACTATCTCTGTCTTTGTCTTCACAGTATTATAGTCTGTATGTATACGTCAATGAATGTCTATTCCTTGGACTACATCTGTAGGAGAGGGATATATTATCGATTATATTGCACCCTCTTTTCTGTGTAGAGTGGCATATCCCATTTGAGTTTCACTTGGTCATTCTCTGCTACTAGTATAAGCTGGTGCTCATACCATTTGATGAAGCATTCTGGCCCCAATCTAGCACATAATTCCTGCAAACTCCCTGTGCATTCGCGTCGCTACTTTGTAATAATATTTTTGTACTTCTTTGGGTCCAGTTTTAACCATGCATGTACTAATTATGTGTGCCCAGATGTTTTTTTCATATCATCTACATAAAGGCGAAACTGCTAACTTATCAATGCTACTCTTGATTGAGTTGGTTCGTAAAGCCGCAAGGAGAAATCCTTCTTCATTAAAAATTAGCGTCATACGTTGTATCCGCCACTTACTGGGAAAACATTCCGTGTAGGACTTTCTTTTTTCAGCTGGAGATCTCTTCTTTATTAGTCTTCATTTTGTATATCTGGAGAGTCTTACCATTGTCATGAACACTTTTTCGCTTTATGCAGCCTCCAACAACCTTTCATCGCTATTTTCCTGTGTTCGTTGTAGTACACAATCAGGGAAATACTAGCGTCGAAGATATGAACAGCAAAGATATGATCAAGCACCCTTCTAACAAAGTTACTGGCTTTTATTTAAATAAGGAAATACAGTTGTAATTGCCCTCGGAATGCCGTGTCTTTCCTAGTCCCAGTTAGGTTTTTTAATGCTATTTTCCGTATTAGTTTTGGCTTATTAATGTAAATATGATGCAGTGTCAGAAGGGGATTTAGTTCATATTTATCTTTCGTATTTGTTAATTGCATTTTCTTTCTCCCGTCACAAAGGAAATTAATTTTCAATAACGGCTAACAGTTGCGTTGAGAGATAACTTTCCAACTTTCGCCTCCGGGGAAGCAAGAGAAATTAGAATTCTAGTGAGCTTTAGAAACGACTTACAATACTTGCATCATTGACCCCCTCTTTATATATCACAATAATGGCAATGTTCTCTACTGACACGATAACGGTAATGTGATATTAATGACCAACAAAACTAACTACAACAGCAAAAATAACACCAGTAACGATAAGATTGACAACGAAAAAGAAATACGTTTGCATGAATAGCAAAACACTTGGTTCTTAACATGATGGACGAGAATATACGACAGCTGGCAGCAAGGATAAATACATTAGTACTAAAAGAATTGCGTTGCAGAATAACTTAACATGTAAAAGAAGTTATTGTTTTCTGAAACATCTCTGACAATGCAAGGTGAATTTAATATCAACGTAGAGTAGATTATGTCACTGTAATTGTGTAACTAAATCTGAGTATAAAACATACGAGAAAGGTCTTTCTTCAGGACTGCTGGAAGGAATATTTGAATCGGAAGAATAAGGAAGAAATGTATTGCTACCATACTCGTATAAGAGAAGTACCTCTTGATGCAGAGAAACATGTAAGTCAGGCTAGGGCAAGGGTATTTTCATACAGCTTCAATCTTGATTTGGATATCACGTTCATGTCGATACAGCTGTCCAACATCACCATAACTAATTAGACAACTGTATTAAAGTTAGTTTACATGTGAAACGATAGTAACGACAGAGTTTATAAAGACATCTAATATTTTTTGTTATTTTTGGAAGACCCAAGGGTAAGAAATCTAACGCTTTATTATTTTTGCAATTTTGCTATTTTGCTACTGGTTTGGTAATTAAATTATGTAAGTATAAAGTATGCTGTAAGGACAACGAACATAAACCTCCTTATGTAGATAACCAGTGTATTTATATAAATATATATATGTGTGTGTGTGTGTGTGTGTATGTGTGTGTGTGTGTGTGTGTGTGGTGTGTGTGTGTGTGTGTGTGTATAGGTGAGTTCAATTAGAGGTTATAAAACCATCTAAGGGATATTTATATCCAATGAATTACTGGTGTTATCCACACACTTACACACTTTTCGGAACAGGAATAAATATTACTCAACAGGATTGAGTAAATTCATTTGGGAAATTAAGGACTAAAATAACAGCTTTGATTTAGAATGGGACATATTTGCTTTAGCACCTTGTTGTAGCGTAAGAAATTTTTAAAAAATGTCTTCCCTATATAAAGGAAAAATTCTTCATCCTAATGACTAGACTCCCCTTGGCCAACCAGAGATAAGAACGGTACAGATGTTGCTTGCACATAGGTAAATATCTATTCTCTAAATATAACTGCAGATATTTAGTAACTACCCCGTCTCTCCCACAATAGATTTTTAGCCCTAACCAATGATAACTATAGCGTTAATTTATTTATAACCCCCTCCCATTGTTACATTTCACCATTTAAATAACTTGAAACAGATACACTAATCTTCCCCTCCAGTCAAATAATTTACTATTAGCACTTCCCCCACACAAATAGTCACTCTTCTTACACAACAACATAAATAATCACTTTTTGCTCCAATATATGTACGTCCTTATTTTTCTTTCTATAATAACATATAGGTAAGTGTATATGTGTGTGTGTGTGTGTGTCTGTATCTATGTGTTTATTGCCTACCCTTAACCATAAATCTTCACTCTGTTTTCTACTATATAGGGAGAGTTCAATCTCCGTTGATACAAGCAACTTAATATTTATTACCCTTTTCAACAAATATTCCTTATTGACCTATTTCTGCTCCATCGATTAATGGTTTTTACTTAAACTGGCCATGTTTTTTTTTTTTAAATTAACTAACCAATAGTCTCCTCTTAACTGGCGAAACCCTTCCTACTTCAGAATTGGGGCATTACAGCATCATTTCACATGCGAAGTAAGCTTACATTAAATTATTGATATTTTCGGTAATAATCCTGATTTATATAAAGTAGCTGTGTCGGGCAGTAAATTATACTAATTTTTACGATTGTTTTGTATAATTGTATCATAAGTCTTGACTGCTCCAATTATCACGTGCGCAAAATAGAAATACTTTGCCTCCCAGTTTAATTAATCTATTTTTACGAGTTTGAAATGCTCCTCATTTAATTTAATTATGCTAATCGATTAGGAAATTATCGTCAAGTAAACTATGGTTAATTGTTATCATATTAAATTCTGTAACTCCCGGTAGTTTTACATTTTATTTTTTGACCTAACGAAAATACGAAACTTACGCCAAGAGTAGACTCCCTACCCTCCGTAGATAGGTATGTACCATTAAATATTATAACGATTCTAATTGTATAACTTAATTTTTCAGTCAGTCGACAAGTTTTCAGAGGGATAGCATCTAATATCAATTGGTATATCCTTATTTTCTTTTTTTCACTTACCTTTTTTTTCTTTTTCTTTATTTTAATCAATAAATAATAATTGATGGTCATCAATTATCAATTTTATCTCCATTTTCTTATATTTCTTCATATATATATATATATATATATATATATATATAGTTATGGTATATTCTGTTAAGAACGTAGTAGAGAATGGTATAGAGCTAGTCTTAATCATTACAACGTAATTCCCCAGGCGTCCTGGTACTTTATTGTACAGCCGTTTCTTTGCATTATGAGATATAATTGTGTTTCCTCAGGCGATATGTAAATATTGTCTCCGTAAGTTCAATTCTCGGATTAAAGGACATCCGCTCTGTCTGTGGTGTCCTGAACTTAGTAGTAATCACTGAGTTTATCAGTGTGCATTGTTGCTGAAGTATCTTTGGCAAACTGCTTTGAATGTGTAAATGTAGTGCGATAGTGATTCTGCTGCTGTTAAAGTGTTTGTTGTTTTAAAGGGTTTGGCATTTGTTTTCTTTGTACTGTTTATTTGTTCTTCATGGTTTGAGACACATGCGGTTGTCCTTAGCTAAACTTTAAGATTCAGCATATACGTACACATACACGTTCATTCACATATGCATCCATATACGCACTAAAGCTCGGACACAAACACACACGCGTGCAATTATATATACGCATTTATATAATTGTTAAAGTGGACAACAAACGTTAATGCAAGACAAACATTCCAAGTCATATACGTTATTATCATCGGAAAACATTCAAACTCTTACAGCTGGGATATTCCGTCATAGGAGACAAACAGGGAAAATGAGAAGGTATAGATTAATTAAATGACGACACAGAGGACAGGAGAAAAGGAATATGGAGATGAAGGAAGAGAAGAAAAAAAGAAGCATAAAAATCCATGTAGATTAAAGTCCAAATAGTGTAAATATCCAGAAACAGGCGTGAATGTATCAACGTTCAGCGACAGAATGTTAGCGGAGGAGGGATTTAAATGGTAAAAAGAAAGAAACCTAAATCGAAAGAGAAGCAGAAAGAGTGCGGAAGGAAATTAAGAATTGACATTAAGGATAAAATAAAATAAGGTATATAAGAATATAATGTATAAGAATATAGTGCACAAAAGTAACCAAGAAGATAAATAAATATAGATAAGAGTAGATAATAATTATAATAGCGATACCGATAACGATAATGACGATAGTAATAATGGTAACGGTGGCGTTGATATTGATAGTAGAAATGACGGCAATGATAACAGTAATATCAAGAACGATTCATCTAACACTACCCTAACATTTAGCTTGTCCACTAATAACACTGCCTCTCTCCAACTAACCATTGTAGAACTGATTGCTGCAACTGCAGATCTGAGACAGACTGCCCGCTGCAAGCCCGTTGCAAAAGATTCAACGTCGTATACCAATGCAATGTTCACAACAAAGCAAATAACCCCAATAGCTACCACATTGGATCTACTCCAAATTTTAAGCAAAGATATTATGAACATTTAAATATAAAGAGAATAGCAATTCCACATTACTAGCCAGCCACGTACACCATCTAATTATAGACTTTCCTGGGCTATAATAGATTCTGGTATCCTATATCAGGACCAACACACGAATTGTAGACTCTGCTTAAAAGAAGACCTCAAAATTTTAGACCAAAACTCACAACAACTGCTTCAAAAACACAACGAATCATTCGAAGCGTAAACACAAATTCTTACGCACTTTAAAATTTTTCCCTAATTCAAAATGTAAATTCACCCTGCACGAATAACACTAACATACAAATCTCCATGATCATTAACAAATACCCCTGTGTATCTCTTCTATCAATCAGACCTCATCACTTTATAAGATAAACGTTAATTCTTTAATTTATTCTTAAACCTTAATCTAATAAATCCCCTAATATTTAAAACTATTATTCCTAAATAATTTCGCATTCATCTGGTTTCTCTATTCATAACCACCTACGCAGCCAAATCCCCATTGCTAAAAATATCTCTAAAGCCACTGACCTTAGCCATAAGCACAATCACTTGCTACTAGATTTCCTCCCCAACCCCCTACAGACTACAAGAATACCTCTGACACTTACTATTCTCTTTGAATTCCTTTCATTTTACTTTATTTTGGTTTTTTCTACGTTATATTTCTTTACCTACGCCGCCTCTTTCCTTATGTATCCTTATATATATATATATATATATATATATATATTATATATATATATATATATATTCTAGCAAAAACTGTCCGATGAACAGCAACGCGAAACTCTGAGTAACAGGTTTGTTGAATTTTCTGCTGCTTTAAATAAAGCATATTACTCTACAACTGGTATTTGAGTACTCTTTTTCCACCCTGTTTCACATTTATGTGTTTACTCCGGTATATATATATGTATATATATATATATATATATTTATCTTCTATTTTGTACACTATATTCTTATATACCCTATTTTATTTTTATCCTCAATGACAATCTTTAATTTCCTCCGTCACTCTCTCTACCTCTCTTTCGATTTATTTTTATTTATTTTTACCATTTAAAAGCCAGCTCCGTTTCTTACCACACAGCCACTCTTGCGTTTATATATGTAGTTTGTTCTTTTATTCCTTAACTTGTTTCAATCATTTGACTGCGGCTTTTTAGTCGAAGAAATCGACCCCATGACTTATTCTTTGTAAGCCTAGTACTTACTCTATCGATTTTTTTGCAGAACAGCCAATTTACGGAGACGTAAGCTCACCAGGCAGTAGGACTGAACCTGGAACCATGTGGTTGTACAGCAAGGTTCTTATCACACAGCCACGCCTTTCCCTACGTACACACAGGCTTTCACACGCATGTGTACACGCATACATATAAAAACACACACACACAAATACACACACACACACAAGTATATTTACTGATTCATTCATTCAGAGCATATATATAATTGTTAGTTTATACGCACGCATACTGAATCACATGGATATGTACCACCACATAAATAAAGTATAAGACTTTCTCACACAGATACATATATACGCAAATTCAACCAGTTAAGTAGCGAGTCAAAAAAATATTAGAAAGTAACAAGATATTAATATATGGGCTTTTATATATTATTATTTTGTTTTCTTATTTGACGAAAACGTCTGCTACGAAGTTAATGCAATAACACTCTTTGACTGATTGTGTTTGCTATTATTAATTCTTTATTAATTTATTACTTTGTTACTTGGATATATTTCTCTGTTGTACAAGTTTAAACAACTTCAAATTATGATGGTTATATTTTCAAATTATAAACTTAAGAATGATTCAGATCTAGAGTGTTAAATGATAACAATACTAATATTAATAAAAACAACAAGTATAATAATAATAATAATAATAATAATAATAATAATAATAATAATAATAATAATAATAATAATAATAATAGTAATAATACTAACAACGAGAAGAATGATAATCTACAACAGTAGACAACCAATATATTAATTTAAAACCATAGAATTATCATAGAAGTGTTCAATTATAATAGTAATTTAATTTTCAGCAATTAATCTATCTCAATGAGAATTGTATTTATTTAAGATTAATTACATTTATGTATATATATATATATATATATATGCGTATGTGTACACATCACTCAAACACGCATGCACGCTCGCAAAGACACACGCGCACGCACACAAAGACACACACGCGCTCGCACATACACACACACACATATAACTGAGTGTGCATAGAACCACGCATGTATAAGCAAATATGTATACATGTTTCGACATATATGAATTTATACTCCACCAAGTGAAACTGTGCATGCAGACGTTATGGCTAAACAGTTGGCTGTAATGATCAGCATTTGCATCCCTGTTTATGCATGTGTAAACTCAAGAATGCATCATATGCACACTCACACACAATACCAACGCATATATATAATTTAACGAATATATTATATTCGTTAAATTGCATGTGTGACAATTATATATATATATATATATATATATATATATATAATTTAACGAATCAGGAAAGAAGAAAGTATTCACACGATGCACTATGATTACGGTTACACGAAGTTAAACGCAATCTAACAACGTCTCGCAGTGAACTGCTCACGATGAACTGCTGACAGTTCTTACTTTTATAGCAGTTCTTTATTTTCAGTTACCTGGGTGTGGTCGGAATCCTTCCACAACTTCTCTCCATTTTAGAATTAGGCTCTCCTAACTACTCTTTTGAGAATTAAACTCCACTCGGTGTTTTAATATCTATTACGCCTAGGGATAAATTCCAATGTTTCCGTTCTTTTCCGTTTTCTGGTGTTAGAACGTGTAGTTTCAAATTGTTTGGGTGATGGAACACAAACGGGTCGTAGAATACTTCCATGGGGATTTCATTTCTCCTGATTGCTTTTTTCCGTGGATCTTTTTATAAGCTGGTCAAGATGCGTTTTCTGTTCGACATTTTTCCTTGTACCAGGAATACCTTTCTACTTATTTGTTTCATTATTACCCCGTCCTTCCAGGTTCTTTACCATATCTATAGGTTCTAAAATATATATCACCTAACTTGGAAGATTTTGAAGAATATTTATAGTTTCACTCGGTATCAACTTATAAAAAACGGATCTAATCTTTCTAGTAAATATACATTCTGCGGGACATATTCCAGACGAGGTATTCAGATTAGGTGTTACTCAGTACACTCTTAGAAATTGTTGAAATATGAGGTCGTCCATTATTTCATTCTTCACCTTTTTCAACGCCCTCTTGAAGATGTCAACAAAACGCTCGGCTTGTCAATTGGGATGACACGACGGAGTGATCACATGTTCGATGAAACGCATTTTACAAAATTTTCTGGACTCGTCTGAAGAAAATTGATAGTTCCAATATCAGTCACATTAGTATCAAGAATAGCATATCTGGTGTTTAATTCATGTAAAAATAACGTAACCGCAGATGTCGGCTTTTTACACTTATACACGTCAGGCCACTTTAAAAACCTGTCCACCTCAACAAGGTAATATGAACCCTTAAGTGGACCTGCATAATCAACATACAATCTGGACCACGGAATATGATTTTGGCCACAGTTGCCATTTAGTGGTAGGTGCTTTTGAAACTAGGGCATATCCTCTATATGCTTTCACTTGTTCTTCAATATCACGGTCCATTGTTGGACAATATACATAACCTATCATTAACGATTTCATTCTCGAAATCCTTGAGTGACGTATGTGAAATTCCTGTTGCAATTGTTTTTGTAGTGTGGTTGGTACTACGACTCACCAACACATTGTCACCATATGTATCGATTATATCGGACGATGAACAATATGTAGTCGAAAACGTCTACCGTGTAAACATACGAGGAGCGTTCAATAAGTAATGCCTCTGACCCACTTCCCATAGCAGTAGAGAAACGAAACTTGGCACAGTTATTAGTCTTTTCCTACATAGGAACCACCCAGAGTTACGCATTTCTTCCGTTTGATGCCGCTCTGGAGGCCGTTTTTGTAGAAGACCCCAGCTTGGTCCTCCAACCACGACGTGACTTCAGAAATCAAGGCTGCATCATCTGGGAAACGCTTTCCTTTCAAAAACAACTTCATGACTGGAAGAGGTGAAAATCAGAGGATGCAACGTCAGGAGAGTAGGGGGGATGGGGGAGGAGTTCATAGCCGCACGCCTGTGCTTCTGATCTGGCGACGCGCGAGTTGTGAACCGGAGCGTTGTCCTGCAGGAGGAGGATGCCTTTGCCTCTTGATTTTGATAGCTTCTCTTAATTTCCTCAAAAGTAAAACATAATAGGCTTCTGTAATTGTCGTACCCTTTGCCAGGAAATCTGTCATCACTACTCTCTCCTGGTCCCCAAAGACTGTGAGCATGACCTTGCCAGCGGAGGGCTGCACACTTGCCTTCTTTGGAGGAGGTGAGTCACGGTGCTTCTATTGCATTGACTGGGCTTTGGTCTCTGGATCATCGTGATGGACCCAGGTTTCATCCTGTGTAATCAGTCCTTTGAAAAGTTTTGACTCATCTTCTTGGCACATCTCCAGATTCATCCTCGACGACTCGACGCGTTCTTGCTTCTGGAAAGGTGTGAGCATCCTGGGAATCCATCTGGCAGACACCTTTTACATATGCATATGGTCATGAATGATAGTTTCCACAGGCCGGTACTAAACTTGACCTCATGGGCTATTTGGCGAATATTTATGCGTCGATCTTCCAAAATGGCAGCCTCAACTTGACAGACAGATGCCTCATCAATGGCAGAAGGGGGGACGACCAGATCTGGGAGCTGTTTCCACAGAGTTCCGACCATGTTTGAATTCACGATGCCAGCGTTTTACAAGGTCATATGATGGGGCATTATCACCATAAGTTACTTTCATTTCATCAAAAGTCTCCCGTGGTGTGCGTCCTTTTAAATACAAAAACCGGATCACTGCTCGACACTGAACAGGCTCCATTTCACACTTGACTCAGTTCAAACACCTGTAAATCAGAAACCACTTTTAGTTCAGAGCTGTGATTTGTCACTTAATCTATAGAGATATAAATAATTGCACATGCAAAATTTCATCTAGAGCACACAACTGAAAGTGGGTCAGGGGCATTACTTATTGAACGCCCGTCGTATATGAAATTTTTTTACGGCAAAAATAATCTCTACAGACTGTTTTTTTCTGCAGATATCAGAGAAAGTGAGGCATGAACCACTGCCTTTATGTTACGATCTTTATATTTATGTAGCATTACTGCTCCAATACCATACTCAGAGGCATCTGAAGCTACAACAATTTCTACGGTAGGATCAATATGTTCTAAGGCCAAATCAGGTGTTAATATTCTTTTATTTCGTCGAACACCTGAAAATTTTCAGACCAATTCCATTTTACATTATTTTTTAGCAGATTATTTAGTGGAACTCTTACCTTATGAATATTTGAAATATAATTTTTATAATAATTTGTCAGTCCCCAAAAAGTTTGTAAGGTTGCTATATTTGTTGGAGGGGCATATTTGAAATTGCTTCTACCCTCTACGGATTGGGCCGACATTCATTTCTGCCAATGATTATTATTATATTATATTTTATATTAGTATTATATTTTCAGTAAGAAAAATTCATACTTTTCTTCACGCAAAGTAAAGTCTTAATCCCTTATTTTACGTGCCCAGGGATGCGCTTTTTATGAGTATATCATCCAGATATGGAACTGCGAATTCACAATCTGCTAACATTACAACTGTAATCCCTTGCAAAACTGCCGGTGCGACTGTTAAACCAAATGGCTTGTTGTTGTCGTTGTGGTTGCAACTGCACCACGGAGTCCGACAAGTCCTCCATGTTAAAACAATTTTTTTTCTTTTGGTTTCGTACCCCCAAACTAGATTCTAAACGTTCAACGCAAGCTTCAAACAACTCGTCGTTTTTATATCGTTTTATTGGATATATAATTTATCGAAGCAGAGGGAAAGACAGATATTCACACGACGCACTACGATTATTGTTACACGAGGTTAAACGCACTCTGCTAACGGCTCACAGTACGTTGCACACGATGAACTTCTGACAGTTCTTTATTTTATAGCAACGTGTCATTCCACTTTCAGTCACTTGGACATGGTCGGAATCCTTTCACAGCAATATTGTTACGGGATGATCTGTATATCTATATTAATGATTAGAAATACGCACTCTATATGTTTATATATATATATAATATATATATATATATATATATATAATATATATATATATATATATATATCAATATACTAGTATTCAAGTGCATGTCTGCAATCGTGCTTTAATGGATACAGCAAAAACAAGCACAGAAAGTATACGAATGCCTCCCCTTGTGTGCATATATCTAAGGACATATCAGTTATGCGTTTGTATAGATCACCACTCGTGTGCATGTCAAAGTATGTCCGCGTCTGATGATTCATTATATGTGTGTCTATATGAAGTAGCTCGTACTACTTTAAAGATATAATTATCAAAAGACAAAATTTGATGTGTATATGCAGGACCATGTTAATTTATGACTAAGCCATACACCTTCACACACGCGCGCGCGCACGCACGCACACACACACACACATAACATGCTTATGTATCGTTTATAACAAAAAAAAAAAGAAAAAGAAAGAAGGGAAAAAGGAAGCTTCACGTATAACATATAACTTAGAAGCAACCGTACGGATGTGCCAGCACAGACAAGATTGAGAGATGCCGACACACGCTTCTCATGCGGAATTGCAGAAGGAACTTCGTGAGACTACTGCTGAGATGCTTCTGGAAGAAAAGAAACAAAGAGAAAAGCCGTTGGAAAACCGGCTGTAACAGCTACTACATCAATTCCTAGGGATATCTGAAGAAGGAATTTTTATTCCGAAATATCATATCAGACTATGGATGATTAAATTGCAACAGTTATTATTGTCCATTGTTTGTATTATAATGCATTGTTGTGTCATTCAAAACATTTTATTCAAAACATATATATGTATATGTTGTAAAATCCCTTACATATCTAAAAATAGCAGTCAAAACCGCTATAAAGCTCTAAGATATGTTTTTTATGTTAATTTGTATCTACAGGAATGTCTTCCTGGCGAGATAGGTGGGACATTTTTGGTTCCTAACTTCGGAATTGCAATAGAGGACTAAACTTTTATTTTCATTTTACTTTCAATTTTGTGCCATGCCGCCCGCCGACAACTTTTACTGTTGAAGAGAATTAATATAAGTGATTATAGTAGCTTTATAGTGGTTTTGACTGCTATTTCTAGACATGTAAGGGTTTTATTACAAGCCTCTCCGTTATAATTGTGATTTATTCACAATTATACACTCTTTTATGAAAATAATTTTTTTGATTGCATACTCTGGACACTGATATAATCGTAAATAATTTTGAATTGTTTACGATACATTCTTCGAAATGCATCTTTATTAATGTGTTTGTGTGTGTGTGTGTGTGTGTGTGTGTGTACGTGTGTGTGTGTGTGTGCGTGCATGTGTGTCTGCGTGTGTGTGTGTGTGTGTGTGTGTGTGTGTGTGTGTGTACGTCTGTGTGTGTGTATACAACGGGCTTCTTTCACTGCCCGTCTACCAAATCCAATCAGCAAAGGCATTACTCGGTCTGACGTTAACTTAGAAGACACCTGTACAAAGTAACACGCAGTGTGAATTAACGCGGAAACATGTGGTTTAAATACAAACTTTTCACTACTCATCTACACCTGTACATGTACATGTATATATACGCGCGCGTGTGTGTGTGTATTTGTATGCTTGTTTGTGCGTGTGTGTCTGTTTGTGTACGAATGTCTATATATGCATATATGTGAGTGTACCTATATATGTAGCTGTATGCATATATATATGTGTGTGTGTATGCATGTATGCATGTCTAAATATATAATTGCGTAATTCTATAATTTTGTATGAATATGTGTATATAATTATATATTATAGAATTTTCTTGTAATCGAAAATAGACTTGAATATGTCTCGCATAGACATTTTTAATTGCTCCTATTTTCATACCTTACACATAAATATCTCGCTCCTTTCATTTTTCCTTCCATATAACTTTCCTCCCCTATCTTTCTTTCCCCCCTCTCTCTCTCTCTCTCTCTCTCTCTCTCTCTATATATATATATATATATATATATATATATATATACATTTCGGGAAAGTTTACGAAAAAAACAAAAGGCGAAGACAGGTGGTGTACAAAACAAACAGGTGTATTAGTATAACGCTCAGGAATAGAAAAAGTCTTTAACGTTTCGAGCCTACGCTCTTCTACAGAAAGGTACACAGAAAGAAACAAGGAGAGAAAAAATGTGTGTAGTGGCTAACGATCTATCATGGCGTCTGACTCACATACATACATACATACATACATACATACATACATACATACATACATACATACATACATACATACATACATACATACATACATACATACATACATACATACATACATACATACATACACATACATACATACATAGATACATACATACATACATACATACATACATACATTCATACATACATACATACATACATACATACATACATACATACATACATACATACATACATACATACATACATATATTATGGGGTTGGAGATAGTGGTGATGCTGGCTGGTGCTATTTTGTGGTTTGCTGTTATGCCGAGAGAGATCCAGCGCACAATCATATACATGCAAACATACATATACATGCACACACATACACAAACACACACCTAGAGAGAGAGAGACAGGCAGACAGACAGACAGTAAGTGTCTGATAGTCCTCAACGAAGTTTTCTCTCTCTCTCTCTCTTCCTACCTGTTGCTTTGCCACTGACACTCGTGCTTCTCTCCCAGTCGGGCAACGCCGGTGGCGGAGTACTATCTCGTTCTTCTATAGAAGGTTCGTAGAGTTAAAGTGTAACGACGTCCTGGGAGAAACCCTAGGCTTCGACGAAGATCAACTGCCCAACCTGTTCCAAAGAACATTCGGGCCGGGGCCTATGGATAATTACCAAAAGTCCCTGGCTTGGCAAAGTTACAGAGGAGCTTTACCGGTTCGAGATAAGCTTTTAAGACATGGGTGTGCGCCTTTGTCGGTTTGTGCAAGATGCGAGCAGGACAGTAAAACTGTCCAGCACGCGATTGTGCAATGTCCCTAGGTGATTGAGCTCTGGGCTTATGTCGAGCACCTGCTGTCGCATTCGAGGTAAAACTGTCGAGCGAATCTGTAATTAAGGTTGTTCCACCTACCTCCCTCAATAGGGAGGAGCGAGCCTATTTTCTCTCGGTAGTTGCTGTGGCGAAAGAAGTAGTATGGAAGACGAGAATGAAAGGAATTCCAACAGGCATGTTTATCTGCAGTCTCGAGCTAATCGACTTTTTCGTTTTCCACATGAAACGGAAAATAAGGCTGGAGATGAAATGCCTGTCGCAAAGTGTGTTTCGTAAAAGATGGAAGTCTATAGCAAGTATGTTGCGAGTGAACGAACCTGTTTAAACGAGAATATAAAAAGGAGAAAGTAAAATTTCAGTGTAAGCATGTGGTTTGTGGGGTCAACCGCGTTTTCCGCTTCATTTTTTGTAAATCACTCATTCTCATTTAATTGTATATATTTTAATTGTTAATTTATACGTTTCGTCTCATTCGATACCCTGACCCCAATTTTTTTTCTGTCCTCGTATCGTCCCTTCTTTTTCTCAACCTCATGGTTAATAAAGTAATTGACTGAAATTGTTTTAGTTGACTTCAAATGTGAAATTGATATCCAAGGTTTGCTGTGTTTAAGTATCTACTGTCTCTCTCTTTTTTTCTTTCACTTCCTTTGTGTACCTCTTCTCTTCCGCTTTTGATTTAACAATGTGTATATGTGTCATTGTATCTACTTCTCTTGCGATGAACGCTGTTACCACTCACTGACTCTTTCACTCTCTCTTTCTCTCTCTCTCCTCTCTCTCTCTCTCTCTCTTTGTCACTCACTTTTTCTGTCTCTCTCACTCTCTCTCTCTCTATTTAAAAACACAAAACGAACGTCGTCACCACTTGCTGTTTTTTAACTCTCCTGCTTTCTCTCTTACTTCCTCCCTGTCCTCCTCTCTCTCGTCTTGCTACTTCTTTGAAGTGTGACACACACCACAGGTATGTACAAAAACAAAAGGTTAGCGTATTAATATTATTGATTATTATTGTTTTTAATTTGTACGACATTTGCTATGCTGAAATGAAACGCATGAAACATAGAATTAAGAGTACCTAATTTCAGTATTTCTCCTAAGAAATACAGATATGTATGAATTGATCGGAATTCCTCTACTATACCGTAAGGTAATGCCTCACTTATATCCGTATTATCTACACAAAGGTAACCTAGAGCTTCAAAACAATGAGTCCCATAATATTTGAATGATAAACAAAACCATTTATTATTTCGAAATGATTTATTGCTACACGCGTTTTTAATTGTTGCCTAACTGGATTTTGTTATTTTTCCGTACAGAATAAAAAAAACTGAAGATATCAATAATTTACGTTGAAATAAGCGAGTAAACGAATAACAGCGTAACTATACGTCACATAAATATTTCAGCGGCGTCTCTCGTAGTCTGGGGTCGACGGTTCTACAAATTTTTGCTGAACAACCTACGCCAATGATTTATTTAGAGCCACGAAATATCTGTGCTGTACAATAACTCACTCACTAAACTGAATCGATATTGACTGTGCGCGGTTCACCACATGACTGGTGTTGAAATAATCATAGAGCAAAGAGAAATAAAGTGTTTTGCTCAAGATCACAACGCATCATCCGGGTCTGGAATTGAAACCGTGATGAGGAGATCGTGAGTGCGACACTCTAACCAGTAGTCCGGTCGCACTTGACATATATTTATATGCACGAATACAATATAATCAATATACCTGCAGATGTGTCTCTGTGCGTGTGTATTTTTTAAAATGCTTTGTGCACTTCACCCAATTTATCATATTAACTACATCGAGATACACTTGTAGGGGATTGTCTATTAAGCATACTTTCAATATGTGTATGTGTATGCAAGTGTATGCATGTGTACAAATGTACATAGTATCTTCAGAACCAAATTCGATTGTACTATTTTAATGATAAGCTCTCCCGATAATTAAGAACTATCTTCATAGAATCATTAACTATTTTTCAAGTATCAATAATCAAAAGAGATGCGTGAACGCATTAAAAGATAAATTGAATTTTAATCTGTTGGTAATACCGACAAAATAGACACAAAATAATTAGGCTATGCCAGTCTCGGTGGTTTTAATTTAACCTCGTTATTTAGCTTCTTAAATTAATACGAAATGTTGTAACGAACAGTGAATACTTAAAAGTTATTGAAGTAAAATATTGAAGTTACATTAGTTTCCATTTATGAACAAACTGACTTCTATTTCAAGCTTCTTACTCTAATAGCTCTCTTAAATTAAGTACAGACTACACAGAATCCTTTGTCATGTTCAGACTTTATGTGGTATGAAGATTTCTAGTCTAGACCGTGTGCACTTACGTCTTCAGAGAGTACGCCCACTGTAGAATACTTCAAGTAAAAGCAACCAATAATGGTAATATATTTACACCCGCAAACTCTCACACACACACACACACACACACCACACACACACACACACACACACACATACACACACACACATATATATTATATATATATATATATATATATAGTATATATATATATATATATATATGTATATATATACATACGTATATGTATGTACATATATATATATATATATATAATATATATATATATAATATATATATATATATATATATATATATATATATATATATATGTATATATATACATACGTATATGTATGTACATATATATATATGCATGCATATATATACATATATATGTACACGTATGTATGTATAAATGCATACACGCATACCTATGCATACACTCACACACAAAATGAAAATATTTTTGCCCAGATGTATGTAATATACAGATATATTTATATAACTATGTCTGCGTGTGTGTGTGTGTGTGTGAGAGAGAGAGAGAGAGAGAAAGAGACCGTGTGTGTGTAAGTGAGTTGGTGCGTGTATGAGTCGGTATTTTCGATATATGTGCTCTGCACTTATGAATATTCTACATGGACCGCCATTTTACTACGGGCAAATGTATTAAACAAGAGCGACAATAACATCCGCACCACGACCAAAGGATATTACGGACAACATCTCTTTGTCTGCTGAAAATTATAGAATAGTTTGGAACTTGTTAAATTGCAGGTTTTATCTTCAGAAAGAATTATGATTTCCTCATTACCAGTGTCTGAGAATATATCCTGTTTATTTCAACATGAATAAGTTTCTATTTTATAGCATATATCTTCAGGCAAATATTCTTCTTTTAACACAAATTGGAGAGTTGTTAGCATGTTATCAGGTTTATATATATATATAATATATATATATATATATATATAGATATATATATATATATATATATATATATATATATATATATATATATATTATATATATATAATTATATATATGGTGAAAGAGGATGGTTGGTGAAGTTTAGAAAGGTATCAGAGAAATAGAAGGAGGAATGATTACATGAGAAGGTCGGTCAGTGAATGATATATTAGCATTTGGAGATAATTAGATGTATATGTACATACACGCGCACAGACACACACGCGCGGGCGCACGCACACACACACACACACACACGCACACACACACACACACATATATATATATATATTAATATATATACATATATACATATATAGTTATGCGGTGATGGTTAAGGAGCCTCGGAATACTAGAGAACGTCGTAATAATTGTTGTTGAGAATTACGAAAGTGAAAATTTTGCGGTGTGCAAATAGAGCCGTAGTAGAGATTGAATGAAAGACGGAAACATAACGGTAGGGAAGGTCAGAGTCGATAGATAGATACATATAGCGATAGACAAACAGACAGACAGGTTGACAATTAGACAAGCAGATAGGTAGGTGGGTGGGTAGGTAGGTATGTAGTTAGGTAGGTAGGTAGGTAGGTAGGTAGGTAGGTAGGTAGGTAGGTAGGTAGGTAGGCAGGCACCAGGTAGGTAGAGAGTATCAGACAGAGATAGTCAAACAGCAGACAAGCAGACAGACCGAATGACAAACAAACAGACTTACAGGCATAGAGATAGATAAGTTTCTTTATTGGCCACTTAGGGCTGCACACAGATGGGACAAGTTACAAGGTAGAGCTTTTCTTTTGGGGGATGAAAAAAAACAAAAAACAAAAGAAAAAAAGATAGATAGATAGATAGATGGATGGATGGATAGATAGATGATAGATAGATAGATAGATAGATAGATAGATAGATAGAAGATAGATAGATAGATAGATAGATAGATAGATAGATAGATAGATAGATAGATAATTTTCTTTATTGGCCACACAGGGCTGCACACAGATGGGACAAATTACAAGGTAGAGCTTTTCTTTTGGGGGATGAAAAAAAAATGGCGTAGGTTTCGATCAAAAGGGATCGTAAAAGGGAAAAAGAAAAAAAGAAAAAAAGGGAAAAGAAACAAAAGAAAAGAAAAAAGAAAAAATAAGAAAAAATGGAAAGGAACAAAAGAAAAGAGAAATGTAAAAAAAAGAAGAAAAAAAGGGGGAAAAAGGGGAAGAGGAAAAAAACGACCAATAGGGATTGTGTATCACAGTGTCATGATGTACGATGTAAAGGGGGAAGCAGATAAGGTTTATCCGTGGGAAGAAAAGCATACGAAAAAGACCACGGTAACCTCAGTCAATATTGTTATATGTTACCACATTTGTTTGCAAGTGGGTAACCCTCTGTTTTCAATTTCTGGGTTCATAGGATTATGCTCAAGATGGCTTCGTTATTCATACGTGCCATCCTTGCTACATTCACCCATCTTTTCTTAAAACATTCGCTAGACAAAACTTGCCTCTCTACTCTCACTTTCCTTTTCAAGTGGTACTTGAAGAAGTTGATGAGAGATTGACCAGAGAGGAAAGTGTTTTTCTCCAATCCTTTCAGACGCGTCCACCAGATACATTCTTTCGCTATAGCCACAAGGATGATGAAAATAGCTCTTCCTTCCCGTTTGAAGGAAGGAGGCGTGACAATATTGACGATAGACTCAGCTAATAAACCGACTCGTCCCACACGTGACAGCAGTTGTTCGACATAAGCCCACGGGTCGGAAATTGTGGACACTGCACGAGTGCGTGCAGAACGGTTTCGTCGCTCTGACCGCATCTCGGGCAGGTCGGCCCCGTGTTTCTCGAGCCGTGTCTGTAGAGCTTGTCCCGAACGGGTAGCGCTTCTCGGTAGCACTGCCAGGCCAGGGATCTCTGGAAGTTGTCCATGCGCCCTGGCACGAAAGTCGTCCCGAACCAGCGGGTCAGGTATTCCTCGTCGACGTCCAGGTTCGCCCCGAGCTCGTTATGTCGTACCTACCCTCCCCTAATCCCCCATAGAATGCTTGGGTTGTGATGGAGTCACTCAGGGTCGACCCTGGACGGCAGAGTTGTTGAGAGCAACGCGACACTCGCGGTACAATTCGCCCTTCCTCGGCCTCTTTTTGATCCACGACTGCAGTTCGGTCATGGAGACTAGCTGCAGGAAAGCGTGCCTCACAAACGGCGACCACACCTGTTCACCGTCGTCTACGAAGAACCTGAGATGTCGCAGTCTCAGCGCGTGTCTGCGCATCATCAACCACGGCATGCCCAGTCCTCCTTTTAACGGGTGTTGACAGCAAATGGATCGCCTGACCATCGGGACGCATCCTTTCCACAAGAATCGAAGAGAATGCGTTCTAGTTTGGTGATGGTAGGGTCGGGACAAGGCACGACGGTCAGGCGGTAGTAGATGACGGACGCGAGATAGATAGATAGATAGATAGATAGATAGATAGATAGATAGATAGATAGATAGATAGATAGATAGATAGATAGATAAATAGATAGATAGATAGATAGATAGATAGATAGATAGATAGATAGATAGATAGATAGATAGATAGATCAATAGATAGATAGATAGATAGATAGATAGATAGATAGATAGATAGAGAGAGAGAGAAGAAGAAAGAGATCACGTGAATGCAAAACTGTTGAAATTAGAAACATAATTTCTTTAGTCGATTACATATAAGCTAATAAATAAAAATGCAGAATGAGGGCGATGTTATAAACTGAATGAAAGAGTGAAGCAGTAATGTAATCGAGATAAAAGGAAACGAAGGTTGTGAAAGTCTTTGAAATAGTACATGCCAGAATAAGTGATAAATTGAAGAAAGTGGAGAAGACTAGGGAAGGATGAAAATGTTTTCCAAGTACAGGTGGAAAAATTACAGAGATATATCTAGAACTAGTATCAGCTTGTAGAGTGTGTTGGCCGGTGCTGAAAAGTTCCTGGCTGTGAGGTATCACAAAAGACCTGGTTGGAGGCCTCAACTTCCGAATTATTTACACGGTCTAGAAGAAAGTGAAAGACGATGCAGTGTGTGAATATGAGAGGGGATGACGTTGGGTAGAATCATAATTAACTCATTCTACTGTATGTATGTATATATATATATATATATATATACAGGGTGTCCCCCTAAAATGTATACACACTTTAGCAGCTGATTTTGGGGACACCCTGTATATATATACAGGGTGTCCCAAAAAAATGTATGCATACTTTAACTGTTTTTGCACTTCAACTGCATTTTCACACTTCCAGTATCATTTTATGTATTACTTTTAAAAGTTATTTCTACAGATGTCCTACTGAAATTAGAGCCACCACTTGAAATTATAGCGTTTCGTATACGAATATGTCCATATAAACTATGCGATCGAAGAGAGAGAAATCGGTAATGGTGTATATGCATACTTCAGGAGTTCTTGCTCCTTTAGTACCACACCCAACCAAGTTGATTTTAGTCCCGTCATAAAAATGAATTTTATTCCAAAACTCCTTCCCGTTACTCACATAGGTTTCGGCAAAACAAAGACGACTTGATTTATGCCTGGCAGTGAGAAGGGGCCTTCCAACAAGGAATACGTCCATGAAGACCACACTGTTTCAAACTTCGGCTAAATGTTTTGGCGGACACTAACATAAGACACTTCTTGGGCCAAAGCTGAAGCGGTACGAAGCCTGTAATCCATCAAGCAAAGTTGGGTGTGGTAAATATCACGCGCAGCCAATATCGAAAGTCGACCTGGGCGATGTTTATTGCTTAACCGTCCAATAGCTTTGTACTTCTGAATTACTTTTGCAACTGTGTTTACGCTAATATGTATTCGTTTGCTAATTAACTTGTATCCTAAACCATTTTTGTGAAAATTAAAAATAATTTTCTTCAAATCTTCAGATAATTCTTTTTCGTTTGCTGCCATTTTAATCAGAATGAAGAAGATTTTCACCACCGTACACAAATCCGACTTCCTGCAGATGCAATAACAATGACCAGTACAAAAATGCCCGAAGTAATTTATTAAAATTGAAATTATCAGCAATATCTGAATTCAGTAAATAAAGTGGATAGTGTATTGAATATAGCAAATTTCCTTTAGGTTATACGTATTCTTCTATCGTTTGAAATTAATATTTCGTCCTTAACCTTGAAAATGTTTATTAATTTCTGTTTAAAAATTTGCCTGACGATGTCATGTATAAAATATTTCATTCAGTATAAATTGCGTTTGATTTCCTTCTATATTATCACAGTAATGGAAAGTTTACTGAAATTTTTTAGGTGTGAACATACTTATGTGAGATACTGTGTGTATATATATATATATATATATATACATATATACATACTTACACACACACATACACGCACATACGCATGCACACACACACACACACACACACACACACACACACACACACACACACACACACACACATATATATATATATATAAATATAATTTTTTCCGTAATGAGATTAAAAAAAAACCCACGGCTGCGTAGATTTTAGAACATTTACAGCTGTTTCCAGAAATTTATTATACACCTTCATCGGACACGGTGTGAGAGGATAGTTATGAAATAGTTAATTTAGATAAGATATAAAATAGAGAGTGAGGTGGAGGAAAGAAGAGAAAATGGGATTAAAATTGGTCATTCCAAGTATAGAGCTTATACACAGTGTTTTTGAATCAAGGGTTTTATTTAAATAGGGAGAGTATTAGTACGATCAAATCGAAAGCAGGAAGAGAAGAATAAGGAAAGAGGAAAAGAGAAAAAAAAGAATAAGGAGAAGAAAGTAAGAAGAAAATAATAAAATAATTAAAAATTACAAAAACACGAAGAGAGGAATAAAGGAAAGAAAGAAACAAAGAAAAAAAGAAACGACAAAAGAAAAACAAAGCTAGAGATAATGGGAAGTGTACCAGTTAATGGTAGTGAAAGTAGGAGTGGGGAGATAAAGGGTGATAGAGAGAGAGAAAAGGTATTAGAGTGTAAAAAGATAGAAGGAATGGGGGTAATCTATTGTATCAGCCTCTAATAAGCAAAAGCTCTCTCTTTACTATCAAAACTCACATAACTACAACTCTAGTAATACGAACACTCAACACACACACATTCAAAGTACAGATACCCCTACATCAGACCACAACCACAGCCCAACCCATCCTACTGACACTGCCTGGAACACCACCACAATCTCTACTGCCATTACAAAAAGTACAACTATTAACAACAATAGTAGTAATAGCAATGATAGTAATGATAACGTTAATAATAATAATATAGAATTTTCCACCCCTTCTATAATCTCTCCTCTGACGATACTACCTCCTCTATTACTGAACACAGTCACCAAAATACACCTAATCGTAATTGCCGTCCTGAAACCATCTGCTCGTTACAAACCCATTGCAGAAGATATAATGTAATTTACAAATGCAAGGCCCTTAATCTATTACACAATTCTACAGCCATATACATTAGATCAACCAAATATTTTAAGCAACGATATTTCACTCACCTCCATTCTTTTAGAATCGATAAACATAGAAAATCTACATTCGCCAACCACATACATCATCTCAAAAATATAAATATACCCTACACTCTATCATGGTTCATACTGAACTCAGGACTTCCCTATCGAGGTCAACGCTCAACCTGCTAACTTCGCCTGAAGGAGGCACTTCACATATTAAAGTACAACTCTCCAGCACTGATAAATAAACATAATGAGAAACTAAACACATGCAACCACCGCTTTTTCAAACATTCAAATTCTACCACAAATCCAAATGCCTAAACGACCACACAGTACATTTCCACAATATCCCTTAGGTAATCGCAATAAACCTTATAAACTACATTCTACCTCCTAATCTCTATCTATTTCCTCAATCATACTCGAATATCACAACTATCTAATTATATTCGCATGTACGTGCATCCATCCATATGTGCGTGTATATGTATGAATGTGTGTATGAGTATATGTATGTGTGTATATGTGAATGTATGTATGTATGTGTGTATGTGTGAATGTATGTATGTATGCTAGGTATATATTCCTGCTTATACAGGGGTGATAATACATGCAGATGCACGTATTTGTGCATGCACATGTATGCCTATGCATACAAGCAACAGTTGTATGTGTACATATTGATATGCATAAACATCTGTATAAATATATATATTTATATATATATATATATATATATATATACATGTATAATATATACATACGTATACATCATCACATATTCTTATATTACTAAGCACTGACCTGCCAAACCATCTAAATCCCTAAATTCTTTTTACTACTAACCCTCTCTCTTCCCCATCACTTAAACTCTATCATTACACATTTGTCACTCCTTTACCTTTTATTCCCCCCCCCCAATCCTTTTATCTTTTTAGGCTCTAATACATTTTCTTACTCTATCATCCTTTATCTCTCCACCCCTTCTTTCTTTCTTTTTCATTTTCGAATTTTCTTTCTTCTTTCCTTTATTCTTCTCTTCCTCTTTTTTTATTTTTATTATTTTATTGTTTTTTTATTTTCTTCTTACTTTCTTCTCCTTATTCTCTCTTTTTCTCTTTTTCTCTTTCTTTATTCCTCTCTTTCTGCTTTCGATTTGACCCTACTAGTACACTCCCTATTTTTAGGTCACTTTAAATAAAACCCATGATTCAAAAACACTGTGTATAAGCTCTATACTTGGAATGACCAATTTTTAAATATTATTAGATTTTTCTCATAAGGTATTGGAATCTTATATGTATACCATTCGGCCTAAAAGATGGATCTACAAATACAACATCCCTACATATCTCACATCTATTTTCTTTTCTTTCCTCCACCTCACTCGCTATTTTATATCTTATGTAAATTAACTATTTCATAACCACCCTCTCACACTGTCTCCGATGAAGGGGTATAATAAATATCCTGGAAACAGCTGTAAGACTTTCTATCTATAAATGTTCTAAAATCTACGCAGCCTTGGTTTTTTTTTTTATCTCATTAGGAAAAAAGTTTATATACACACGCTGACATATGACCAACGTTGAAACCGGCATTCGCATAATCACCGAACTTAACTATGGTCTATTTATAGCACTCATTCAGCATTACCTGACGCCTGTGCCTCTCAATGACAACATTACCTCTCATAAACTATATATATATATATATATATATATATATATATAATTCATAGTCTAGAGACTTCATACTGTTTCCGTCCAAACGATTTTGAAGACTGCGAAATAAATCATAATCAGATGGGGCAATGTCCGAGGAATATGGTGGGTGGGGCATCGTTTCCCATTCAAACTGCTCTAGCCTTTGTAAATGTCATTCTCACTGTATGTGGCCGAGCATTATCTTGATGGAAGAAAATCTTTCATCGTAAAACCAAAGAGTATTTTTTACTTGTACCGGTGACTTGAGCCGCTCAAGCTGCTCGCAGTAGATCTTCAGTGTTATCGTTTGGTTTGTGTTTAAAAGTTCAAAGTGGATTTCTCCGCTAGTTCCCCAACAGGGCGTCCTCGTCGATTTCTACAGATCTTTCTTGACGAGGCTCGTGTTCTAGGCTGTAGTTTCCGGTTCGGAAATTCTGGAACCACTGTTGATACTGGCTTAGCTTATTGTCCAATCTCATATACTGCATTAATATTCCTCGCACTTTCCGTTGCTTTGTTGCCTGTATTGAAGTCATAAAGCAGTCATTGCCGAATATGCTCCTTTGTCACTTCCATTATAGTTTTGAATAAATAACTGTTAAAATCGAAATGCACACTTCAAAACTTGCACTAAAAATAAATACAAGGGAAAATTACTACCTGCTTTTATGGCAAGTTGATGCAGGTAGTTTATCCCGTCCCCCTCCGACAAGAAATTTAAAAACCGCCTTATTTATGGGATGACGCAATATTATCACAGTAGATTCATAGAGACGATAAAAACACAGAACAAACGGGAGAAGGTATGCTATTTTATAAATAAGCACAGACGTCTGCGTGTCGTAATAAGCTTGCTTCCCAACCATATGGTTCTGAATCCAGTCTTACTCCTTGGCAGCTTGAGCAGGTGTCTTCTACTATAGTTTTGGGTAGACCAAATACGTCTGAGTAGATTTGCTAGACGGAAACAGAGAGGTGTCGTCGTGTATAATATAAATATCCATATGTATATGTGTTTGTGTCAGTATGTGTCCCCCACCATCGCTTGACAACCGGTCTTGGTGTTTTTACGTCCCTGTGACTTAGCAGCGCGATGAAAGGAACCGATAGAAGAAGCACCGCACTTAAGAAGAAAATAAATATTGCGGTCGACTCATTCCACAAAAAATCCTTCAAGGTGGAGCCCCCAGCATGGCCGCAATCTAATGATTGAAACAAGTAACAGATGTAAAAGAATTATATACATATTAAGGCGGTGCTCCACCATGACCGCAGTCAAATATACCTGGAAACAAGTAAAAAAATAAAAGAATATATATAAATGTATATATGTATGAGTGTATATATATATGTATATATATATATATATATATATAATATATATATATATATATATATATACATGTATGTATGTATGTATGTATGTATGTATGCATGTATGTATGTTTGTATCTATGTATATATATAAACCTCCTTAAAAGATAAAGAGGTAAGTTTTCAATTTTTATTTTATTTTATTTATGAATATACAAAGCAACATTACACCATGTTACTAAAATATATCAAATGTTTATTTGATCATTTTGTGTATACTCATATATAAATGAATATGTGTATCGCTGTATAAGTGCGTATATAAGTCTAAGTTCACGTGTCTGGCGTTGTGGAAAAATACTCATTCTCTGAGACACTGTACGGACTGTGAAGGATACCCTACGAAATTGTGTGATTTCTACTCTTTTATTCCATTCAACGGGCATTTGTGAAAGATCACAGAGGCCGTAACTTGACTTATACATTAGTTTTATTTGTTCTACTGAGAATTGGTTAGGAACAGTGAAATAAGAAAAATATATATAACTCTTTTAACATTCAATTATATTCCTCACATCAGGAAGGCAAAGATGTTTTTCTAGATCATGAAACAGGACAGGTGGAGATTAGGGCAGAGGGTAACTATGTAACAGAAACACTCTTAGACAGTTGTTTTATTGAGAAATACATGTTGTATAACTGAAACGAAAGCTGCCATTTAGTTATTTTGACAGTGAACAGATTTCTATAATACGCGTTATTAATCTCTTGCTAGTAAATAATTGAAAATAAAATTTCCATAATATATACATATCAATATTAGTTGCAAATTTTGGCACAAGGCCTGCAAATCCGGGGTTGGAAAGCAAATTAATTACATCAACACCAGTACTCAGAAGTAATGTTGACCACGGTAAAACTGGAATTCGCCATGTAAAGACGGACGAAATACCGTTAATTATATTTTCCGGTGACCTAACGATTCTGACGCCTCGACGTCTTAAAGTGTGTTATTAATATTTTAAAAAATCGTGTAAGATGGTGACGTGGCAGAATCGTTAGCACACTGGGCAAAATGTTTAGCGTATTTCGCCCGTCTTTATGTTGTGAGTTCAAATTCTGCCGAGTTTGAACTTGCTTTATATCCTTTTGGGGTTGATAAAATAAGTACCAGTTGAGCAGTGGGGTCAATGTGATCGACTCACTCCCTCCTTCGAAGTTGCTGGCCTTGTGTCAAAATTTGAAACAGTGTTAAAAATCATGTAAAAAGTGCAAGGCTTTGTGTATTGGTGTTTGCACATGGAAATATGAATTTAATTTTTAATATACCTGGTCAGACAGTTTCATGGTCAATTGTAATTATACTCTAGTAAATATGGTAGGTTATTAATTAAAGATTTACATTTCAGCTTTGCTATCTTTCTCATTTGTATGACAGCCAATGTTTCTTTTGAAACCCACCTTCATATATATGCTGTAACTCCCCTTCTTTCCATGAGTTATATCTGTGTCTTCTGGTAGGTACATTTAAATTACAATCCGCGGAGGTTTTACCTTAATATTTTTCACCATTTATCTAGAAAAGAAAGTATTTCTGCATTCACGTATAAAATCTTGTGTTACATTTTAATCCATGTTCATTTTGTCAAAAACATGCATTGAAGTGGCACGGAGACTATCGTTTCACATTTTATTTTTGCTCAAATGTTCATTGTTTTGTGAGATGAAGTTCTCTGATGTATTGGGTTTGCCGACGTCTATTTTCCCTGTTTTCGTTATTTGTCATGCGCGCCATTCACTATTATGCTCATTTAAATATATACACACATGTGTGTCTGTGCATGTATGTGCGTGTATACATCGTATGGGTAAATTGACCGAGAGAGAGAGAGAGAGAGAGAGAGAGAGAGAGTAAGAGAGAGAAAGATGGATAGATAGATAGATAGATAGATAGATAGATAGATAGATAGATAGATAGATAGATAGATAGATAGATAGATAGATAGATAGATAGATAGCTGGGAACATATATTTACACTCTGAAACACATATAAACGCATAGATACAACGAAAATGTATAGCCTTTTGTTATAGATATAAAATAATTAAAGTTTTTCTAGAAAAGAAGGGGTGAAGTGTGAAATGTGCCACGCGAGTGATGGAGTGAAAATCCTGAATTATAATCGCCAATCTGCTCTTGCATACCCCACAAATAGTGGTTTAATTTCTTTGTTTCTGTTGCTTTGCATCGTCAACTGAAAGCCGCACAAATCTGTATGGATGCTAGATCAATGCCATATAGCAACTTTGGAGCCTTTAGCCGAGGTTACTAATCAGTTTCCTGCCTTGAAGCATGGTCTCTGGTTTTGACCATACCTACATTGCCACCCCACTTCCATGTCTTCGAAACATTGTAAAGGGTCATTGCAATTGATTTTCCTCCACAGCAATGGATGAGTAAAAAAGAAAAAAAAAAGAAAGAAAAACAGGTAACTTTCACCAAGAGCTTAGTTGACATTCAGAAAGTGAAGATTAATTTTGCAGATGGAGTCTGAGAGCGAAACCAATACATTCACGAAATAATTCTTTTGTGCATGTGTGTGTGTGTTGCTTGTGAGTGTGTGTTGCTTGTGAGTGTCTGTTCATGTGTCTATATTTCGACTGCTACAGAAAAGACAGTTTCAAATGCCATGTGTTTGTTGTTTTTCTTTTCACTTTCCCAGAAGCAAAGCAATAACTAAAACACTAATCAGTAGTGAGAAAAACTCATCGCAATATTTCTAACACAGATCGTATTTCATTGAATCATTCCGCGCAAACACACATAATTTTCTTTCTTTCTACAGAATAAATGATGAGATAGTATATACGTATATATTTATATGTATATGTGTATGCATATACATATACATCTATATACAAATATATATATAAATATATATATATATATATACATATACATCTATATACAAATATATATATGTATACATACATACATACATACATAGAGATAGTTACAAAGAAAGAAAGATAGATAGATAGATAGACAGTTTTGTCAACTACAGATAGTAAAATGTCTATTGATTTCACTGCTCTGTATATGAAGTAAATCGTGTGCATACAGATGTATATGAGAATATATATGCAATGCATATATGTATATATATATATACATACTCACACGCATAATATTGGATGTAAGGGTATTTCTGACGGTAATGCGATATTTCGAAGTGTACAGGAATGACAGAGTACATACACAATTGCTAAATGTGTAGACTCTGATGATTTCTATTTTGATTTCTTCTTTCTCCTTGTATATGTTTTTACTTCTTTCCTAAATACGGATTCTATTTTTTCTTGTCCGTCTTAAGTCTACAAAGAAAATGATGTTTGTGTGTGTGTATGTGTATTTGTGTGTGTGTGCGTGCATATCTGCGTAGCTCATGCTTAGGTATTGTTAAATCCAATACATACTTAATTATATATACATATATATGCCTGAACGTGAAACTCTGAGTAACAGCTTTTGTTATATTTCTGCTGCTTTTAAATAAAGTATATATATATATATATATATATTATATATATATATATATATATATATATATATATATATATATATATATATGGTTGGAATGAAAAGGGTACATTTTACTCATATTTTCGAAATATGTTTTGAAGAATATATTTTTATTGGTAAATCCTTTAAGAGCAACTTCGTTAAAATCTGAAGTTCTTAAGGCTGCGCAGCCTACTTGAAATTTGGAATAATGTGCGAATAATCAATTTATAACATGTTTGCCGTTCCTCATTTTTTTATATCCATTGTTACAATTAATTTTCGTTTGTGTAATTTTTATCAACAAACATGTTAAAAGGTCAAGCTCTAAAATGTATGTCTTCAGACTCCGCAACGCACTTCGAAATTATGTGAAATAAATAGACTTTTCGACTGTTTTCTTTATCATTTTTAATACCAGGTCACCGACTATATGTGTTACATGAGGTCTAAATTACACACACATTAAAATAAATTAAACAAATTGTCATGATTGTAGTAGAAAAGATAATTTTTATTTGGCAAAAGGCATTCATCTCTTGTGTTACGATTGGGTCTTTTAAACCGAAAACCATAAACTTTCGTTTGCTGATTTAGAAGGACGACTTTGATCTGGCCGATCTTCCTAATCACCACTGAACGTTCTATTTAGATACTGCTTGATCTATTCTGTGAATGGTCATTTCTCGATTCATCTGTTGATCCTGTAAAAAAAATCTTGTTCTTTCTGTGGTACATTTTTATCCCTGCTACAAGTGCAATTTCTAAAGATGCACTTGCAACAGGAAATGTAAAATCTTTTGCTGCATTGTTTTTAAACACATTACACTTTATTTGAAATAATGGCACATTTTCTTTTCTGTTTTTCACAAATTTTAGTAATGTTTGGTACTTTAGATAAAATTTAAGATTTTCAGTTTAACTGACTTAGTTGTAACACAAAGGATGGATGCCTTTTGCCAAAGAAGAATGATCTTTTCTGCTACAATCTTGACAATTTGTGTAATTGAAGGACATTTCTTAACTACATTTTCTTTTTCTCGTTCAAATAAAATACATTTTAACACGTCCTTGTAGTACTTCTTTGTAAGTTGTTAAAACTCGCTCGCTAAGCTCACATGGAGTACCAAATATTGGGCATCCAGTATCATGACGCGTTATTGGCTTATTAGTCATCACTAAATGTAAACGACACTAAATTTAACACGATCGTTGATTTTAATACAGTGGTCTAAAGTCAAGGTGCAAAGCAGAAAATTTCACACGTACGACGTACGTCGAGACCCAACGACCGTTGCAGCGACAGTGGAGAGGAGTACACACTTCCGTTCTATTCATAATTAATGTGGAAACTTTTTTCAGTCAAAATGATTTTAAAGACTGCAGAATAAATGATAATCAAATGGAGCAATGTCCGGCAAATATGGTGGATGGGGAGGCGCTTTCAATTCAATCTGCTCCAGCCTTTGGAATGTCATCCGCGCTGTATGTGGCCGAGCATTATCCTGATGGAAGAATACCTTTCGTCTTGAAACCAAAGATATTTGTTATTCTCCTATCACGTGGATGGATGGTTGAATGACCAAATCTTAGCTTCTCTGCTTGTTCCTCAACACTTACGACAAGATTTCGTTGCACCAAGATTTGCGGGACGTCCTCATCGAGTTCTAGAGATCATCCAGTACGTGGTTCGCCTTTTCTCTTTACCTGCGTGAGGTGTTGAGTATAGCTGTCTGGGATATTTTCTTATGGTAGTGAAATAGTAGTTTAGCTGCTATTTCTAAATTTCGGTATGTGTTAAAGCAAATTTTGCTGAACCCTAATTATAATTATACTCATAATTATAGATTTTTTGTTTAAGTTTACCGATAATAGTTCTCTTAGCATACCGAACTACCTGGTAAAATTATTTGTTATTAATTAATTAATTTTTCCTTTTATTATTATTGATAATATAATTCCCTCCCAGAGAATAAACTGCAGCTTTTCTGCGGAACTTTCACTCGTTGCCACACGTGGCTGAATGAGGAGGAATACGAGATGTCATTCGTCTGTTTGAATTCGGAAGTACTGGTCGTTGGATATATGTTGTCTGATGTCGCTTGTTCAGATAAGTATGTTAACCTTCTATGCTCTCAAATTTAAAATCTTGAATTACTGTACTGAATAGGAGAATGGGGGAGTAGAAATATGTTTTTACATTTTTCACATCTCTCTAACTCCGAAGTGCGTATACAGTTAATCAAAGTGTGGTGTATTCGTTATTTTTTCTCTTTACCTTTTCATTGCTATCTTGGAGATTTTATTAAAGTAGTGAAATAGTAGTTTAGCAGCTGAGGCAAATTTTACTGAACCCTAATAATAATTTTACTAATAATTATAGAATTATTTACATATATATATATATATATATATATATATATATATATATATATATATATATGTGTGTGTATGTGTGTGTGTGTGTGTGTGTGTATCCCTTTATAAATATGCCATGCAGGAATTCTTATGTGAAACCTTATGTTGAACCAGATATTGCTGTATTTCGGGATGGGTCATCTCGATATACAACAGTATATTTATATAGATAAATAAATAGATAGATAGAGAGAGAGAGATTCCTACATGCATACGTATACATACACATATATGTGACTGTGTGAATGTATGTCCGCATATTTTTGTTTACTTGTGCTTGTGTGCGAGTGTTGTGTGTGCGCGTGTGCGTGTGTGTATGTGTGTGCGCGTGTGCCTGTGTGTATGCATGTGCGTATGTGTGTGTGGTTATTAGCAGAACCTACGTAATATTCTGGACGTTGATTTGATTGACGTCAACAAACGTCATTGCTTTCAGTGCCATCTGTCGTTGGTTCTATTTTTACTTTTACATATTTTTGCTTGTAAACTGCTTCTGAAGAAATAGAAAAACGCAGTTGATTGCATGTTACATGCCAAAACTTACCGCTAGCAAATATGTCAATCATACTAGCTAATGGGTCTCTCAGAAATACTGTATTTGCTAGCATCTCAAACCCCCTTGCCTCCATATTTCTCTCTCTTCTCTCTCTCCCCCTCTCTCTCTCTCCCTTTCTTTCTTTCTCTCTCACTCACTCTGCACCTTTCTCTGATCATGTTTGTATTAGTTTAATTCAAACACACTTGATAGGTACCAGAGTAGAAATTTAGTAAAATAATAGTTTATTTCTACTTTGCAGCGTTAAGAGTGCTATTAACACGTAGTAATGCGGAGTCCATATTTACAGATGAGAAAAAAAAAACAATTCACTATTAATACTTGAAGTGTCTTATCCATGTATAGAAGGAAATAAAAACATTACAAACGTCACAAAATGATGTGGCGTGGCGCATGATCCATCTATAGATTCAGTGGATTTTTCGATAATGCTTTACAAAATTCTGGAGTAACAATTTACAAATGTTCTTACAAGATATTTAGGTATAGGCACACAGAAGCACACGAGCACACACACATGCACACATAAGCACACAAGCACACACGCATGCACACTTATGTATAAGCGAGTAACTAAGTATCTATTTGTAACTCTTACACACTGCTTTTACCAGTGATGTACCAAGACGTTCGACGCCAGTGGTCTTTTCCTCAGAGGTTCAATAGTGTCAGATTGTAGATAGCGAATAGTTTCGGTTCAATGCTACATTGGAAATATTCTGATTTTCTATCATATCATTACCTGTAAAATTATATATATAAGATGTGGGCGCTGAAGTTCTTGGTTTTAAGGGCATCACAAAAATCCTGGTTGTTGGCACAAATATCTAAGTTATTTTACATGCCTTAGAAAACTTGAATGGCCGCTTCAGTAAGTGAGTGAATCTGTGAGAGGAATATGTTGAATAAAATAATAATTAAATGATCCTCTTTTATTTTATTTTACTCTGACACAGAAACTTTTCAGCATTCCCTTATATATATATATATATATATATATATATATATATATATATATATATATATATATATAATATATATATATATATATATATATATATATATATATATATATATACAAAGTTAATCCAAACAAGAAAGCACAAAAAAACACAACAACGCGAGGACGTGGAACAGATATAATATTATTGGACGCTCAGGAAAGAAGGAAAGAAGGAGGGTTTAACGTTTAGAGCGGAGCTCTTCGTCGGAAACATAGGATAAGGAAAGATCCAGCGAAGGGAAGACAGAGCAAAAAAATCGCCAACAGTACACACGAGGTGTGTGTGTATGTGTGTGTGTGTGTGTGTGTGCCTGTGTATCTCTCTGTATATATATATATATATATATATATATATATATATATGAAATTGAATAAGGGTAGAAATTGATATTAATCAATTAAAACCAGTGGCCTAGCATATTTAAGAAATCCGAAGATTAAAACATTTTTACATACAAAATTTAAAGGACTGACCACTAAAAGTGGATAGTCAATATGCTAGATATAGACGTCAAATATATATATATATACATAGATATAGGTGTGTTTGTGAATAAATACAAACATGTATATGCGTACCCATACACACACACACACACCCATATATATATATATACATGTATATGTGGATGCATATGTATATATATATATATATATATATATATATATATAATATATATATATATATGCATATGTATTCATATATATGTATACGTATATATACAGCCTAGGCCAAAAGTATTAGGCCACCCCAATGTTTTGCGGTTCTGCTATCTCAATGTTAACGAAACACATGGACATAGTAGATTATGGTATAATTAGTTTTAATATCTGGTTGACCCTCTTTTAGCATCAGTTACAGCTTTGGGCATTGTACAACTAGTTTCTTTTGCTGCTAGTCGCAATTTGACTCCATTCTTCTCTCTACTTTTGCTGCAAATGATCATTATTTTTAATTGTTGTGTTCACCATGAGTTTCCCATGGGTGTTCGATCGGATTTAGATCAGGATTTTGACTTGGCCAGTCCATGGGAACAATACTCTGTGTCTGAAACCATTGACGAGTATTCTATGCTGTAAGACAATTCTAGATAAGAGCACTGCTATGTATCTCATAAAAAGTTAAAAGTTAAAAGTCAACGGAATTGTTTTCCGAGTTCGGAGTCATGCTAACACGTTTAGGGTGCTCACTACCAAACACCATGATTCCCGTTTCCTCAGCAACATTTGATACAGTCATGAACAACTCTGATGAAACGGCTAGAGCATGCTGGATTTAAGGAGAAAATAAATGTGTACTTTCCAGTCTTCCATACAGAGGGTATAGACATTAGATATGGAAAGAAGTTTATAAATATGAAACAGAAACATTTTCCCTTAAGTCATAAATATTGCAAACTAAGAAACAAAAAAATGCGAATAAAGGTAAGTTCTAGGTGGCTGAGGAAACGGGAATCATGGTGTCTGGTAGAGACCACCCTAAATATTTTAGCATGCCTCCAAACTCGGAAGGAATTCCGTTGACTTTTAACTTTAAACGTTCTATGACATAGATATCAGTGCTATTATCTAGAATTCCTGCAATATAGAGATTTGTCTGATCAATAAACTATTGGGAGCAGATGCTTAAATTTATTGAAATGGTCTCTCAGTTCTCGGAAACATAATAACACCTAAATCATATGCCGGATATATGAAGGCTTTTTTAAATTGCTATACTTGAGTATGCCAAATTAATTAGATAAAAAAAGTAACACAACATTACCAAGGAAATTAGTTTATTTGAAACATCACACTATTGGCAACTTAAAACATCCCTGGGTCTATACTAAACATAAGTATTTGGCACATCGCGCTCATTACAGCTGTTTCTCCTCTGATAAACACTTCCTACTCAGAAAATACAAAACTTACTCTCAACAGAGGTAAAAGAACTAAAAGCTGACACACAGATCATGTGATAACCTAACTATTTTAATAGTGCTAAAGGGCTAGATTAAAGGTACACAACTTAGCAACAGGTAGTTTATATACCACTATTTCAACGCAAAATTAGAGCACGTAATTTAAGACCTATAAGACTTATCGACAAACCTCGCAGTTCTCACTGGAACTGTACCGGCTTCATCAGGTAGTATTCTTTGAGATTTATCTACAGATGAGGGTATGAAATTTTTATTAAACCCAAAATTGGAAATATCAAATATTTAACTCATCTCATCTATTGTGTGGTTTTTACTTTATTCAAGAATAATCGCATATTATTACTTGCGATCACTCTGCTAACTACACAAACAAGGACACTCATACACATATGCGGGTATATATATATATATATGTGTGTGTGTGTGTGTGTGTGTGTGTGTATACATATATATATGCATATGTGTATGTATATACATATATATATGTATGTTCATAATATATATACATATATATACAAGGGAGTCAGAGAAAGGCAGAATGCCACTTAAATCTGAACACTACTATAGAAATATTCTTTTAAAAAAACTTTTCTTCTAATTTTTCTAAATTTAATTATTTAATCGTTACAGTTGAAAAGGTCTCAAAATGACCGAAACCGGTACTGAAATGTTCACTATAAAATTATTTTAGCATTTTCTATTTTTTACTTGTTTTTTTCATATATATCAACTCGTGTGTTCCTTTTCACCCATATATATATATATATATATATATATATATATATATATATATGCATGTACATATACATAAGTATATATAGAGAGAAAGAAACAAAGGTTCTGTAATTATATAGATATCTGTATGCTTATGCATGAATCTTCATCTGAATATTTCCAGTATATATTAATACATATCTAATTGTACGTATACATACATATATTTTATATTTCAAGACCTAACATGCTTTCTATACGCACATATATATTACACGCGCGTGTGCATATGTATACCTAGTATATTTTCGTTTTCCGTTGAACTGTCTATGCGTTCGACCAAACTTTTCGAGTCACATCAAACTTGTGTCGTCTTTATAAACCATATAATTGTACTTCTTACTGTTTGCTTCGTTACGTTTCGTTTTGTCACATTACTCTCAACACAAACCTCACTAAAATAAGTATTCTCTACATTTTTGACAGAATTCTGGGATGCATGACAGATATCCATGTACACATTTGGAAAGATAAAATTGTACGCCAGCAGACGAGAATTTTCTGTCGTGCACTCAACGGAGCATAATGCATAAGAGCAAAGAAAACTGTCATTTTGTGCCATGCAGTTGAATATCATCATGTGTACAGTGGAGTAAATTAATATAAAATAATGACAAGCACTAAAAGAGAGAAAAACACGAAAGAACATTATAATATTTTTTCAAATATTTGCGAAAATAAACATATATACGAAACCAAATCAGTGTTTCCATTAAAGATGTGTGGAACATATTTGTTATTAAAATATCCTGAACAAATATTTGATATCTCATTTATCAAGATTTTCATATCTTTTTGTTTATAATGACATCCATCTTGGCATGCACGGATGAATTTGTGATCATAAATACAGAACGAACAGAGTAATCATCGTCTAAAGACAATTTATTGTCTGCACTTTAAAATACCGTTTGTTTATTATTGGATGTGTTTGACTTCTGCTGAATATCTATATCTATATCTATCTATCTATCTATCTATCTATCTATATCTATCTATCTATCTATCTATATATCTATCTCTGTATCTCTCTCTCTCTCTCTCTCTCTCTCTCTCTCTTTATATATATATAACTTAAAATTGAATAGAAGATCTGAAAACCACCTGATGAATGTCCTTAGAAGAGACACGAAACAATCGTAGTGGCGAATTTAATTTTATTTAATTTATATAAAATTTTTTATGTATTGGATTAAGTCTTTCTTTGTTTGATTTGCATAATAGTGGTTTTGTCTTTAATTAATATTATATAATATTTTACTATAAAATTGGATTCAATCCTAAATCTGATTTTTCCCTGTAAATTTGGATTTATTCCCTAATATTTATTATTATTATTATTATTATATATATATATATATATACGTATGTATGTATGCATGTATGTATGTATATATGTATGTATATATATGTATGTATATATATATGTATGTATATAAATGTATATGTATGTGTATATATATAAACATATATATATATGTACGTATGTTTGTATATGTTTGTGTGTATGTGTGTGTGTGTGTATTTTTAATTTAAGGTTTACCTGCTCAAGACTTCGCCTAGTAACTTATTTTATTTGCTAAAAAAGTCTGAAACTATTGCTCCAGGTGTTAGATGGTAAATGTCTTTAATTTTTATTCCCTTCGAAATTTTATCCCTAAGAGTGGTTTGGAATTTACACTGTATATATATATATATATATATATACAGTGTACATCTAAACACATAAGAGATATCCATCATACGATTCCCTGCACGCTACAGATATTTACATATATTTATTTATGTATATATGTGTATATATGTATGTATACATAAGTATGTATATATGTATATATATATATATATATATATATATATATATATACACAGGCATATGTATATATATTTTTAAAGGTAAGATGGATCTATTCCATCTCAATCGCAGATTGTTTTTACTCATTTGTTTTTAACTAAACACTTTGAAACCTCGAATACTGGTAGAATTTCTTACGTTGGACACGGTTTACTCTGAACATTTTTGACAAAATTTCATATTTTAGAAGTTATTTCATGTTAAAGTTGTCGTATTTGGGTAATTTCAACCAATCAACAACATGTATTCGAATGAAGAAAGCTACTGCTGTGTGTGATAGTAGTCGAAGAGGAACACATTCCGGGTCATCTCTACTAAATGTCACCACTGTGTTCTATGGCGAGTGAACCACCTTTATTCTTTCTTCGTTTCTAGTTAGCTCCGTGCATTCCTTATCTTTCCCTTCCATCTACACTATCAACTGTCAACCAGCGAGCGAACTTGTCACTGCCTGTACAGTTACCGTATTTTTCGGTGTATAAACCGCTATTTGTTTTCTTTTACCTTCATGTTTTGATAATGTTATTTTTTATCTAAGAAATACTTTTATATTGACGAAATGTGTTTACTGTTGATTATAGTAAAATAAAATCATGACAACAACAATACATCTCATAGTTGTAAAATAAGGCATTTTGAAACTACACATATGTCAACAACAAAAAAGAAAAAAAAGCTAGTTGCGATTCTTCGAACAGAGTAGCGACATTTAGTATAGATGACCCGCCAGTTGTTCATCTTCGATTACAATCGTAAACAGCAGTAGCTTTCTTCAACCGAATACACGTCGTTGATTGGTGGAAAGTACCTAAATAAGACGATTTTAACACGAAATAACTTCTACAATACGGAATTTTATCAAAAACGTTCAAAGTAAACTGTGTTGTACGGGAGAAATTCTAGTAGTATTCGAAGTTTCAAAGTGTTTAGTTAAAAACAATTAATTTTAAAAAATCTGCTATTGAGATGGAATAGATTCGGTAAGATACCAGGATCAATATGTAGAAAGTAAGTGATTTGCAAGCAATCCATAGGAAATATTCGAAGCAACTTTCAGGAATAATAGTGGTTTAGTACTGCGGAAGGTTGTGAATTTTTCCGGTATTGAAGTAAGATAAGCTGAAAAAAATATTTCATTGTTCACGGTTGGCAACCAGATTTGCCGGGTTTGCGAATAAAAATCAACAAAATAAGGAATGGGGCAAATAAAATCCGGGCTACATATGTTACATAGCATGCGGAACCACAGACACCCTCCTCTACGGGAGACTCTGGGGGCGTTGCTGTCTCCTAGTCTTCGTAGTTGAATTGGTGCCTTTCGCAAAGGTTGTGCGTGAGGTTTCTAGCCTCATAAACAAATGCCAGACTTTCCCGGAGGTCATTTGTCTTATTAAGAGTCACAAATTTTCCTTAATTGCGTTCCAGACTTCCCTGGAAGTCACCGGTTACCCAGAAGTGTATGCTAATATATGTATATATATTAAAGAACTGTATGTTAACATATATATATATACATATATATATGTGGGGGTCTGGCTTTATTTCGGGCATACGTCTGGGCGTGTGCGTGTGTGCCTGTAGATTCGCATGCGCCCGCACCGCAAGAGTCTTTTCCATCAGTCTTTCAGTTGCGAAGTATGTCCTTGCATGCATATATATACACACATATAAACATATAAACACACATATAGACCCCTACATTTGTACACACACGCACATACATACATTCACTCCCACGCACATACACACACACATTTACATATATATACAATACACGCACACGCACATAGACACGTACAAACACACACTAATTCACATACACACCTACACATATACATACACACAACATATACCTCTACGCGCACGCACACACACACATACGTACACACATATAAGCACAGACACACGAAAACATGCGCACACATACGCACGCACACGCGCAAAAAGTAAACTCACAACCCCACGGATACACGCATATATATCCATTTACGCTTACACACACACATACTACAACAAAACACACACACGATACATATACACGCACACACATACATACACACGCACACACACACAAATGAATCCACACATACATCCCATACGGCACACAACCATACATACACGCACACACATACATACACAATTATACATACGTATATATACACACAAACACGCACGTACAAGCACACATACACTAAGTTAAGCACAGTTACTCGCCATACACACAAAAAAACGCACCCGTACACACACACATACTACAACAAAACACACACACGATACATATACACGCACACACACATACCTCCCTGTTTCTGACCTGCCTTTCTGACTTGCTAGGGTACCCCCACACTACTCCCTAATTCTATTACTGCCTGCTACTAGCTATTGTCCACCATACACACGCATAAACAAACACGCACACACTCACATACGCACCCTTGTCATCTCGCACACCTTTTTTACCATTCCTTCTTTGATTCAGCTCTCTTGTTTTTAAAAACATTTTCCTTCATTTTTACCACTTTCGTCTTTTTAGTATGTGACCTCGTGAATACTACCTGCAATTTTCTTTCCTCTGTCCTCCCGTCTCGGGATCTTTCTTTCTCCTATGTTTCCGACGAAGAGCTCCGCTCGAAACGTCAAACCCTCCTTCTTCCCTTCTTTCCTGAGCGTCCAATAATACTTTATTTGTTCCACATCCTTGCGTTGTTGTCTTTTTGTTTTCTTGTTTGGATTAACTTTATATATATATATAGAGAGAGAGAGAGTGGGGCATATGGATGAGTCTATGTATGCATCCTTGTACGAGGTCATATGTATGTGTGTGTGTGTGTGTAGGACACATAAAGTGTTGGCCTCAATAAATCTCCTTAATAAGGGATGTTTGGCTAAAGCGGTGAAATATCGGACTTCTAATATTTAATTACGTTTCTGATCAATTCTTTTCCTGTGCAGAGTAATGTTTCTTCCATTTTTCTGATTTCGGGGAAATACACATTAGTCAAACATACATTAGCTTCGACAGTTTTCTCTTTTATAACAAGTGACTATGTACGTATATATAAAATCAATGTTTTTACTTATCATGATCTTAAGCCTAAAAGTGTGCCTAGTTTTAAAAAGAGTATATTTCATACATCATTTTTTGTGGTGCCTGGTCAAATCGTCAGTGATGCTATCTGGTGTTATTGTTTGTTTCGTATCAGTCAACACTAAACCCCTCCAGCCACGCACTTCAACAAGAGTCCATCAATCCCCAGTATATGTTCAATTAGTACTTATCTGGGTAGCGTTATTTCTTCCAGGGTTCACACGTTCTGATCCACAGCCATCTTGAGGTAACAACTGTTACCTCCATAACCAAAGTTACGCAAATTTATATATTATGGAACAGTGATTACGTATCAATATGTTACACACGACCACACGCAATCAACAAGCAAATATATACACTTATATAGAGCTAAACATGTATACATATATACACATGTGCATATATATACTTAAATATATATATACATGACGTGCGTATATGCATGAAAGAAAGACAGAGAGAGTGTGTGTGAAAAGTGTGAAAGAGAAATGCACATAAACACACAGAAGAGTAATTCAGTGAATGCGTGTGGGTGTGCGATTTTGTGTGTATGTATATATATATAACATTCTTTGAAAATATCCTAAATGGTCGAAGATTTCATGAAAGTATATATATTTTATCATTTACTTGTTTCTGTCATTAGACGACGGACATGCTGGTGCACCGCTTTGAAGAATTTTAGTGGAAAGACTCGACCCTACTACTTAGTTTTTTAAGCTTGGTACTAAATCTATCCGTCTCTTTTGCCGAACCGCTAAGTTGCAGAGACGTAAACAAACCACCACCGGTTGTCATGCGATGGAGCGGGAACAAACACAGTCAAAGACATGCGCAAATATTATACATACCACGGTCTTCTTTCAGTTTCCGTTTACGATATCCACATGCAATGTGGCTGAACCTGGAACCATGTGCTTGGGAAGCAAATGAAAAGAGTTGCAGCAAACTTTGTGCTTCACTTGTCCATGGAAGATCAAAAGCAGTCACTACTGAATGTGTGTCATGAACTATAAGAACTGTTGGAAGTTGATCCGGACATTCACTCAAAGGTTGTCACTGGTGACGAACGGTGGTGCTACGGCTTCGGCCAGGAAACAAAGCAACAACTAAATCAATGGAATTATTCAATGTCATCCCACCCCGCAAAAAAGTGCGTTAATACGATGCTGATTTGTTTCATCGATGTGAACGGAATTGCCCACTTAGGATTTGTTCCTCCTGGTCAGACTGTTAACCTGATAATTTACTTCGGAGTTCTGAAGCATTTGCGAGATGTGGGGAGACGAAAACGCCCTGACTTGTGACAAAGGGGAGAGTGGTGGTTTTATCACAACAAAGCGTCAGCGCACACCACCTTGAGTGTGAGACAGTTTTTGACTAAATATGACACGAACCCGCTTACCCACCCTCTCAATTCACTGCTCTCTGCGACAGATTTTATTTCTCCGAATCAAAGAAAGGCCTGGCAGGAAAGCGTTTTGTAGACGTGGAAGATGTGAAAGGAAGAAACAAAGAAACGTCGGAAGCGTTAAAAGGTATCACTTCGCAAGAGTTCCAGGGCAGCTTCGAACAGTAAAAGATGTGTCTGGATCGATGCAGTGCTCCAAATGGAGAATACTTTGTGGGCGATAAAAGTGTAAACATGTAAATAAAATAATACTGCAAGTTAGTGGTTTCTTTTGGGTGAACCCCTCGTATAATATGAAATTATACAAAGATGGGATGCTAAAGTCTAGAAATCAAAATATCAGTTCGACCACTCTGACCTGACAGCTGTCGCTGTAATTGTTATGGCCCTAAATTGCATTTCTTGGTGGAAACCGGATCCATGTAACGTATGAATATGATGGTTGTATAATTTTCACTTTGTATATGATTCTAAACTTATTTTCGAAACAATTGTGTATTCTCTCCAGTTTTCTCTTCTAATTACATCTGATTTCCCTCGTTAAACGATGACCATGCTTAAACGAAAAATTGGTCAATTAATACTGTAGGATTACTCGTTCGACTGCAAGTGGTTGTAAGCAACCAGAAAGATAAATATAGCATTTGCGACTTTTACTTCTCTATTTAATCTGTTACTTATAGCTGATGTGTCATGTCCCTGACAAATACATGGACGGACACCTTTCCACAATCCGCTCTAAGTTATTAATTTTCCAACTGAAGGCGATTCAATCTGAAGCTGACACGTGTATATACACACTCGATATATTGCTCCGATTCTATCACTGAAGTATCATTGGACATTTTAATTAACTTGGAGAGATTAAGTTAAGCTAATTAATACTTTAAGAAGTAATTATCCGTGAGTACTAACTGGAAATTTTCTTGTGATCTTATATTCTCATAATGTTCTATTTTTTAATTAGTTCCTGACTTCCGACGAACATTATTTTCTACCTAATAACAGACGATGTATGCTAGAGTTAAGCTATGTAACTAAGGTCCCACCCGTCATTATAAAATATTTTTTATGGAATACTTATTCATTATTGGATGTAAACAGCAGAAAGTTTTGATGCAATTATTCTTCACGATGATGAAAATATTTTTCTGAAATATATTTTTTAGAATCGTGACAAGATTTTGTAAAGATGCCACTATATAACTCAACACAAAATGTTCTTCTTTCTTTGTTCTCTATAGCACGTTTGCATGATATGGACCGTAGATGATTTCACAGACGCTATAGCTGAATTTTAGATTTGAAATAACTCGCTATCTACCATATTCTTTGAAACGTCCTCCATGGAATTGTAATTGAAACTTTAAGCGTATTTTCTGCGGAAAAAACATGCTTTCCGAGTAAATATATATCACATACGATGTTTAAAAGTTCATAACTAAATGTATTTAAGATGCATGTTTGGGATTTTCATGGAATATTGAGATATATGTTAACTATTCTGATTTGTAACAATCATTTGAAAATACCGCCTGGCTATATTTTCAATTGCGCGTTATATAATTAACACAAATGTTCGATAATTTTAAAAGAAAAACTGAAATAAAATAATTTGATAAAGTAAAATAACAGAAATATGATAAAATATGATAAAATATCAAGATAATATAAAGGTAAACAGTGGAAAATACGATTTCAGATATCTAAGCTATGGCGTAGATTGCAATAAAATACTAGGCTTGAATACACTGATACTCGTTTTATAATGCTTTCAAACATTTGTACAAGGACAGCAGAGATAAAAAGAGTTGGATAGTCGATTAAATTGATCTCCGTAATCAAATAATACTTATACTAGCGAACCGGAAAAGATGAAAGGTAAAGCTTCCCTCAGCGGATTTTACTCCTATCTAGTATTGTTAATCGAAAAGGGAGAAGGACGTACTTAAACCATGAATTAAATCTTCCAGATAAATAGAACTTCCTTCTCAGTGATGTAGGGATATTTTAAATCGTAGAAGTATTTAAGAGATTATGAACTTTGTAAATATCCTCATCCTCTGTCTCAGGAAAACTTGAACACCGTACGTTTCATGGTATTGCAGTTGAGATTACGGAGAGTATATGACGTGTCTCCAGAATCGTATCACTTAAGGCAGTACACTAGCTCATATTTTTTCACGAAATAAAAATATATTAAAACATACACATCTATGTATCATGCTTAATTTATATACACTGTTGATAGACTCGTTACATCATTGTTTGCCCTGTAATAGCATCTCTTATGAACGTGTTGTGTTAAAAACACAATATTGCAGTGGTCAGCGGGAGCGGCATATGCATTTCAGCCGTGTTGGGCTTTTCAATGACACGTTCTCGCAACCTGCACATACTCAGACGAGAATTAGTACTCTTTAATATAGGAAACAATGAATAAAACGTACACTGATGTTACGAACAGTCATCCGGCTGAATAAAAATATGATGTATGTAACTGAATATACATATACTACCTTAATTTAGTATTTATTGCGAATATTTCTTTTCAAATTACTCTAAACTTGAATTGCAAGATTTATCTAAGCTGCTACAACACTGCAATCTTTTTCTGACCTATAAAACATCATGATGTTCACAACAGAATATTTTAAAAGAGAAAAAAATTTAAATCATTAGTGAATATAGATCCTGCACCGTTGCACTGTTGGAAGATGTGCCACCAATTCTGATTAGGGAAAATGAAAACGGAGCGAAGACGCCAAGGACGTACTGCAGTATCTATTTAGGCACACATTGAATATACACCAGGTCATGGATGCTGAAAGCTTAGAGAGAGTAAGGGCAAGATGGAAATGCATTTACTTCAATAAAGGATGTGCTCAAAGAAAAGCTGAACAAGATCATATGTACCACACTCTTCAAAAGCAACATACTCCATACGTGCTTTCATACAAGGGTAACATAGACTACTAGTAAAAGGGACAACATCAACTGGCAATGAGGTATCGGACCATGAATAAGTCCATGCCAGGAGTCTCATTCCGTAAGCATATTTAAAATAAAATAATTCGAGAACGGTGCGGAAGAACGACTTGAGCACTGTCTACCGAAAGCATAAGTACTGTTAGTCCAGGCATGTTGTAAGGTTCATAGACGATAAGTGGGCCTGAACATCTACCGAGTGCTTTCAAAGAATTCGGGCTAGGCCACTCGGCAGGACTCAACGACGATAGAAATACGATTAAGTTAAACTATTTGGTCCAAGATGGAAA
>NC_043001.1:70978289-71013289 GCF_006345805.1 Octopus sinensis
TGCACACATACACACAGACAGAAAGAAAGACTGTAAAACAGAAACATACATACATACACACAGACGCAAATAGACATAGATACACACACATATATATATAAAGTGAGGGGGGAGAGCGACAGAGAGACACAGATAGATAGATACGTAACTAGGTGTATAATAATATATATATATATAAATATATATACATATATATATAAAATAATAAATAAAAATATATAATAATATATAATAATAAATATATATACATATATATATAAAATAATAAATAAATGCGCCCTTTTAAAGCCTAGCCAGGCAGCTCATGGGCCCGGTTTCCCGGTTTCTATGGCGTATGTGTTCCTCAGCTGTATACGTATATATGTATACGCGCGCGCGTGAGAGTGTCTGTGAGCGCGTATGTGTACATGTGGTGTATACAAGTGTGTATGTACATATGGATAGGTAAATATATGAATGTTTTTATCCTGGAACAAACTTTCATGATTTTCAAAATGAAATCAATTAATCTTGATGAATCTAGAAGAATCTAGACTACTCTGCAAAACGTTTTCCTTTTCCAATTAATTCTCATTGATGTTGAAGTATTTTGATGAAAAATATGAGATGTTCATGTTATCTGAATTTTTTTATATTAAAAAAAAATTTATAATTACTTTACTCATTATTTATTTCTTCTTTGTTTTTAATGAATTCATATGGCTGCGTTTTTAATATATTCCTTCGTCCTATTCAGATGCCTGCTTTTTTTTACCGTTTGTGTAACATATTGTTTTCATTTGTGCTTTCAGTAATAATTAAATCAAAAGTGGAAGGGTACATTACTTGAGTAAATGTCTTTGAGTTAGCTGGGAGCAAGACAGGAAAAAAAAAAGAAAATTCCCCCACTACTTCAATCTTACTTACTCCTTCTCTGGGCAAGATCAAGCTTTCGCGGCGTTAGGTTTTGAAATCCACTTAGAGATTGACTTTAGGACTAAACTCAAGGAGTGTCTCACGATGAACATTAGCAGCCGATATTGTATTTTAAATGGTTCCATTTTATTTTCTTAGGTTTTTTATTTGTTTCCTTAAACTTAGGATAAATAAATACTAAGGAATAAAAAAAATAGAGAAGAATAAATATTTTTCTTGTGTGGACTCTCTCTGTGATAATAGAGGACATTTCACGTTTTTGATAAACTTGAAAGGTCAAATAATTGATGTAAGGTGAAAGATTTACTCTTCTAATCCCTTGCTCTACCGAGCTTACACACACAGGGTTTAAAACCCGTCGGGCGTAGGAAGTGGTTCACTTCCCATGAAGAAAGTCTACACTGATCTTCTGTGTAACACATGTCTTCCACCACTTGAGTCCTGTATTTCTGATTCAGAGAACTATCGTACACTTGGGGCTTTTTAGAGGTTACTACCATCTCACACCATATCAGCATTGGTAGTCGTGATGATAATGCGTATGTTTGAAACTCATAAGCGGAAGCCGCACCATCGGATATAGTTTCATTTCTAGTCTAAGATGCCTTAAGTTGTCTACACAGGCAGAATAAGGGTTTCATATTTTGGCATAAGGCCAGCAAGGTCGGGGTGAGGTGGGGTAAAGTCGATTACAGCGACCCCAGTGTTCAACTGGCACTTATTCTATAGACCCTTAAAAAATGAACGGCGTGGTCGACCTCGGCGGAATTTAAACTCAGAACATAAAGACGGACGAGATTCTGCTAAGCGTTTTGCCAGCTTTACTCAAGTAGAATCAACCTTTCTACTAAAGGCATAATATCTGAAATTTAGGGGAGAGATACGCAGATTAGGTCGACCCCGGTGTTCAACTAATACTTATTTCATCAACCCTGAAAGAATGAAAGACAAAGTCGATCTCAGTGGAATTTGAACTTAGGACATAAAGACGGACAAAATACTGCTAACGATTCTGACAGCTCGCTGCCTTACTCAAACAGAATAATGTCGCATGTTATAAGTTCGTTTATAATGTAGGGCTGGGCAACGATATTGCGATATATTCGTGTTTCTTTTCCTCTTCATGCCAAAGATGGTACCCAAGAGAAAGATCACTGCCTTAGAATCGATACAAGCTGACAGAAGTTTCTCACTGTCGGTATTGTTACAACACAAAATACCGCAATAAATCCCACTGTGGTAATCATCCAAGTATGAAACGCTTTTGATCGATGAGCGCTCTGCAGCGAACCTAACTTTATTTACTCAATCTCTGAATCTGTGATATGCAAAGTTGACCTGTACTAAGCAAAGAGTTGAAAAGAGGGCGCTGAGAGCCAGAACAAACAGCGCGACAAATTTTGTCTAAATCTAACCAATTGGTTGAAACGAATTACTTGCTTCAATAACAGGAAATAAACCAGTACTATCACCAAGTTCATTTGTTTTCCCACATAATGTTATATTCTATTCTAATTTTTTGACTCGTCATGCACTACATAATGCGCAAAGGATATGCCGAGGAAATGAAAGATCAACTGTTATTATTTATCTGAAGCTATATCTCTCTACATACCACAAGCAACTAAAATCAAAATTTCTAAATACACTGTACTTCACAGGTGTATGTTTAACGGATGAAAGGATGTAGTTTGATAGTCCACTATAAGGAGCCCTCTACTAACTCCACCCGTAGGGTCACCTCCTAGCATCGCAAAAACTCTCAGACAAGCAAGCAAGAGGCATTCTTTGTTGTCACTCAACCTGCTAGAAAGAAAAAAATCTTCCTACATCAAATCACGCACTACCATATTTGAAATATCTAGGAGCAATCTGTCGGTCATGACGACGAGGGTGAAATTGACGTGCAAGTGGTTGAGCATTCAACAGACACGTGTACACTTAACGCAAATCTCAGGAAGATTCAGCGTGACAGAGAGTGTGACAAAGCTGGCTCCTCGAAATACAGGTACTACTCATTTTTGCCAGCTGAGTGGACTGGAGCAAAGTGAAAATAAATACCCCGTACAGATGAAAGGATGTAGTGTAATAGCCCACAATAAGGAGCCCTCTACTAAGTCCACTTCGACACAACTCGTCGCCGGGAATTGAACTCACGACTTTGCGATTGTGAGCCGACCATCCCAACCACTAAGCCACGCGCCTTCACATTTGAAACATATATGCACACTTATAGTATGCACACACACACACACAGAGGGTTCCCGAGGTTAAGGCAACGGAAGTTTCGGATTTTAATACATATCGATAAATGTGATATGAAAATTACACGTTATTATAAAGCCTTAGTGTGTCTTCGTAAATTCAGATTTATAAATGAAATAATAGCCATAGACCGAAACACAATCTTAACCTTCCATAAAGTAGGTGAAAAGCAAAAAATATTAAAATTAACTGAAGAGCAGTATAGAAAATTGCAAAGAAATTTCAAGAGATTTGGACGTGGCTGAAAAAGAATTGTGCGGGCCCCTCAGCTTATCAAAATCACCAAAGAAAAGATACAGCGAAAAACCCGTCGTTCTGTCAGAAAAGTGGCTGTCACAGCAAAAATAAGCCGGACATCGATGTATCGAGTGCTGAAGGAGGATCTTAGACCCACCCATACAAAATAATTCGTCGTCATGAGGTCACATAAGTTTATAAAGCCATGAGACTGGAGAGAAGTTGTCTATTCTGCATTAGATTGTTGAAGGTACGCTGCCCACACTGGTGTTCACCGAGGAACAAAACTTTGACATCGAACAGACAGTAAACCACCAGAATGACCGACTTTAGGGCGTACGTCTTCGTCGAGAGTGGACTCATAAATCAACGTCAAAAATCCACAGTCAGCTTTGGTTTGGGTGACTGCGACAGCCACTGGAAAGTCTTCCCTCGTTTTGTGTCCCCCGTATATTAAAATTAACACCCAGCGATACATTAGCGACATTCTAGAAACAGAACTGCTTCCATAGGCGAATGAGCATTTCCAAGGCGCACTTTGGACTCCTACAGCGCCGAACAGACACAACACTGGATTCATAGGCATGGATGTACAGCCCTTAAAAAGCCACGATCTCAAACCGTTGGATTCTTCTGTTTGATCCATTTTGGAGACGAATATCTTGAGCATTCCTCATACTTTGCTGAACGCTCTAAAGGCACAGCTGCTCCAGGAATGGGCTTCGACTCCGCAAGAATACCTGCGTGGCGCGTGGGAAGCATTTGCACCTAGACTTGAGGTTGTGATTCGAAATAGAGGTGGTTTTAACGAATAAATGTGTAGTGTCATAATTCTGTTTCCTTTACCATTGCATTGCGCTGCTCGGATTGAAAACAATTGGTTGCCTTAATTTTGGGACACCCTGTGTATATATATCGATATATATACATACATGTTTGCGGCTACTGTTTTTTTTTTTGCCGCACTCTTCATTTTCCGTTGTAAATTATCTTTTATTCCACCAAAAAAAGCAAATGCTTTATAAAGATAACGACATCTTTACATATTAAGAGGTTTGTATCTCAGATCTTTAACTGTTGGCTAGCATTATTCATTTTTTTTCTCATTACTGTTCCACAAGATTCACCCACTTAAAAACCTCAGCAGCTTTGAACTGCTAATTTACATCACGGTTAAATAGGAATTATTCAATCACCTAATTACAACCTATAGTTTTCTGCGAATTCAGAACACAATATATAATTTTCTTAGAACGAATAAATGCGAAGAGTTTGCAAGCAGGAATTATGAGAGATTGCCAAGAATGCAATTTCAATCTAGAATATGTTTATATTTGGAACGAGGAACAACAGAGAAGTGATCAAGATTAGAAAAGACAATATTACTAGCTGACAATGATTGTTCGGCTATTTATATGTGAAAGACATTTTCAATGATTCGAACGGTTTAGCTATGACTAGCTGAAGGATAATGCCTGAAGAATAGAATCAATCGAACTAAATCATATAATATAGGAGCTAATTGTTGTTATTTATGCTCTAATGAGTTTAAAGAAATTTTATTTTATAAGTATGATAATTTACTTAATACTGGGGAGGAGCGCAAAATAAAATGTAGACACAAGTTAATTTACTTATATAATAAGTTTCATGATAAATAGCAATAATAGTTCCCTTTTAGGTTATTTTAGTTTAAATTAGTTTAGATGTTATATTTTTGGTTGTTGTCAAGGATTTAATTATAGTTAGTCTTTTTGATATTTCTTTGTTTTAATTAGTTCATTTTTAATGTATATTAATTTAGCAGTTTATGGTACGTTAAAACTTTATAATTTATATTAGATTTTTTTATTTTGTTTTTTATTTTTATTTTTATTTATTTTATTTTATTATGTATTTTTATTTTGCATTTGTTATATGTATTTTGAGGATATATTTATATGTTTTGGGTGTTATTAGTGTGTTTTTTATTGAGTTTTGTAGTATGTGTGAATGTTTAAGATCCCTTGTTTTTTGTTTTTTATTTGTAGTTGAATTGACAGATTTTATTTGGGTATTGTCTTTTATAATAAAGTACACACCCATAACAATTAAAGTGCCCACTTCATTCGTTGTACTTGGGTTTGCATGTGAGCCTCAGCATATGCACCTAACGGCCACTCCAGCCCCACATGGATAAATAAACACATACATCCCCACCACCATCACAAATGAAACCCACACCATACAATGACAAAACTCCCCCATACCCTATTTACACCTACATAGTAATCCCAATATATTCTTCCATACATGGAGGCAAGTGCGTGAAGCACATGAACATAATTAGTACGTACAACCCCTAATACACACTAATATATACGTATCAAGCTCGACCTCCACAGTGATAAGTTTCCACAATCACACCCGATGGGTGAATTGCACAACCAGTGAATGCTCACACATATCGGGCGCGATTACATTGTTGCATATATCGAGCCAAAATTGTATGCATATGTACATGTGAGGGTACACGTAAATGAAGTGAGCGTGTACCCCCTGTATTTATACCCGTGCGTGAATATACACATGGAGACTACCACACAGGTACAAATGTGTTTAGAAATGGGAGCCCCATCACTACACTTAATGTATACTCTCACCCATCCGCACGGATGTGTAAGTGTATCTCCGGTGTATATGTTGAGGCTTATATGTAGAGTTGTTGTAGGGAACGTCGTTGAAATTGTGAATGGGTAGAGTTGGGAATTGTAACCGTGTGGTGGACTAGTGTTGTTTGGAATTGTGAATGAATAGGGTGGTAATGAGGTAGGCATTGAGTATGGGTTACTGTAAGTTGTTTGTTAGAGTTGCTAGCGTAAGCTAAAGCTCATAAATGTATATAATTGATTTTTCATGATAGTTTTTAAAGAATCCATTCATAATAATTTTTTTTAAGTAGTGTTGGTTTGCTACGTGGAAATAGTTTTTAGTTCCATTTATTATATTTCTCCATTCATACTATGATGACGTTTACTTTCTATGGCGCGTATTCTTTTTTTACATTAGTTATTTCCATGGTAACGTAATTTTTGTTTGTTTTTTAACGGCTAAAAATCTAATTTCACTTCATAATTTGTAACTGAATTGTAAGTATGTATTTGATTTATCCTTATGTCATAATGTTATTTTTGATATTCTGGTTAATTACGATGTATTTATTGTTGTTTTCATAAGAGTGTTTATGTATATGAGATTGGTTGTGAGTTTTTTAATTGTATAATTAATTTATTATCTGTATGAGTGTGGGTGTAAATATTGTTGTATATATCGAGTTTTAGTGAGTATGTATAGCGTATATGTGAGGGAGCATATGTATCTGTTGTGTATGTGTGTTGTGTGTTGGTGTGTTTTGTGTGTGAATGTGTATTTGGTTTGTTATTTAGGATTTGGGATGTATGTGTTAATTTGTCTGTGTGGGGAGGGTGGTTTTTGGTGTATATTGAGGTTTATAAGTTAGTATAGGTTTGTGTATAAGTTTTGGGTCTGTGGTTTACGTGTGGGTTTTTTTGTGTGTGAATGTTTAGGTTAGGGGATTGCTATATAAGTTTGTTATAGGGTTTAGCAAAGGGAGATTTTATCGTTATATGCTTTTATGAGTTTTGGTTTATCATGGTTTTTTTAGGTAATTCGTGGTATTTTGTCTATTTTAGTGTTGGTTATTTTTTTACATTGTTTCATTCATAATTTTTGAGTGGTGTTCGTTTTGCCACGTGAATAACTGGGTGGTGGACTAGAGTTGCCTGGAATGTGAATGGAATAGTGTAGTAGTGAGGTAGGTAGAGAATGGGATTGGGTTACTGCAAGTTGTTTGTTAGAGATGCTAAGGTGAGTTAAGCTCATAAATGTATATAATGTTGTTTTTTGTGGTGTGTAGTATTGTTGTGTATTGTCGAGTTTTAGTGAGTATGTATAGGCGTATATGTGAGGAGTATATGTATCTTTTGTGTGTAGTGTTTTGCGTGTGAGTGTGTGTTTTGTGTGTGAATGTGTATATTGGTTTGTTATTTAGGTTTTGGGATGTATGTGTTAATTTGTCTGTGTGGGGAGGGAGTGGTTTTTGGTGGTATTGAGGTTTATAAGTTAGTATAGGTATGTTGTATAAGTCGTGAGTCTGTGGTTTACGTGTGTGTATTTGGTGTGAATGTTTAGGTTAAGGGGGTTTACTTTATAGGTTTGTTATAGAGTTTAGCAAAGGGAGATTTTATCGTTATATGTTTTTAAGAGTTTTGTTTTATCATGGTTTTTTTTTAGGGAATCGTGGTAATTAGTCTATTTTTCGATATGGATTATATATAGGTTATATATGGATTATATACTTATATTTTTTCATTTATACTTTAATTATTTAAAAGTATTATTTTATATTTTAAAATTTTGATTTTTTAGATTGGAAGTCCACTGAAGATTGTCGATCAAGACCAGAACGATTGTAGTGGCGGTTTTCTTTGACTTTATTAAATTTTATGTATTGATTAAGTCTTTCCTTGTTTGTTTTGCAAAATTTGTGGTTTTGTCTCAAATAATATTTTATAATAATTTTTACTATAAAATTGGATTTATCCTAATCTGATTTTTTTTCCCTGTAAATTTGGATATATTCCCTAATATTTATTATTATATATATATTATATATATATTATATATATATATATATATATATATATTATATGAAGGCTTCTATCGGTTTCTGTTTCTCAAATCAAATCACTTGCCTTTGTTTGCTTGAGGCTGTAGTAGAAAAGAAATGCTCAAGATGCCAAGTAGTGGAACTGAATCCAGAACCATGTTGTTGGAAAGCTAGCTTCTTATAACACAGCCACTCCTACACCTGTTCTTCTGTGTGTGTGTTGTATTGTGTATGTGTGTGTGTGTGTGTGTGTGTATGTAGATTAGATTTTCGGCTAACAGTTAAAATATATACCAAATCTCAAAATTTGGAACAAGCCTCTAATGCTGCGAATGAGCTATTCAAGGCGGTGACCCAGTATAGTCGAATTCAACTGATTAGAACACGTAAAGCATAAAAATGAAAAGACCTATGATTGCAATACTATATATATTTGTTTAGAATTTCCTCTTTCTTCTCACTTAAATTGCAGTTTGTAGCGAGGCATTTCAGGTTTTAATTGCCATTTCTCACACTGGCAGTGACCATATTTGTGCAAATGCTTCCGTGAGACAATATTTGCATCCAAATATTTTAGATACAATTTTTACTTGCAAATTGTAATTTTTTTGATAATGAAAGCCACTCGTAGAATGAAAGACCACCCAACACTTCCAAGCCAGTGCAGGTGAAGTCAGTGTTTGAAAACAGGAAGTTAGTAACAGGAATTAGAGGTGGTTATATGAATTTCAGTAACATTCATCAGAGGCTTAATGATATTATAGACAAGATCCTTTCCCTATTCAGACAGCGTTATTACAGTAGACAATTTCTCATAAAAACTGATTTACAGCATACTATAGTAGCAGCAGAAACCATCGTTTCCGATTATCAATTCACATGCACAAACACACACATACACACGCACACACACACAAACAAACACACACACACATATAATATATATACGTGTATATATATATATATATAATATATATATATATACATATATATATATATATATATATATATATATATATATACATGTAGTTCCACACATACTTATAATTATATATGCGTTTATATATGTATATTATGCTTATATATAAATAGTGTGAGTATGTGTGTGTATCTGTGTGTTTAGTAGTAGTAAAACGTAGAGTGTGGCTACATGACTCCTTTGAAAGACAGAAGTTAGACAGTACCGGCTAATGGATCCAACATTAAGGAAATGCGAACAGTGAGTGGGGTTCCCCGGGGAATTGTATTAGGGCCATTGCTTTTCATAGTGACCTAATTAGGAATGTCCCCATCTGCTCAGATAGCCACTCTTTTTTACTATGTAGATGATAAAAGTCCCTCGGGATACTGAACACTGAGTTGGACGTGATATGCAGGTGGGCCTAGGACAATAATGTACAATTTAGTTTCGGAAAATTTAAAGCCCCGCGCTCCCGGCACACGAAATTAAATTAAATGGAGACAAGATATACTGGCCGAGGATTGATTAAAATCACTAAACAAAAACCAGTGCAGTACCTGGTCACTGATATGAGTAATGCTGCATTACGCTAGGTGCATAATACTAAGTTGGCGATCAAAATGCAGGCAACTGACATTATACATCTTTAGAACTTTCAGAACGAGAGAGCAGTAAACTATAATGTCCCTCTGGGGGACAATTGTTCTTGACCACTTACACTGTTGCTACCAATTATGGTGACCTAACAGTGTAAAATTCACGGCGGAACTCCAAGGAATAGTGTGAAGCTACCCAGAAATGCTTGTCTCAGAGGAAGAGAGCTACTGAAAAAGGCTGAAAATGTTAAGGTTCAAGTAGGAATGCAGGAGATATATGCAGTGACATACATGTGAAAAAATACTAGGAGATACAAGAGCAAGTGTGTGTGTGTGTATGTGTGTGTGTGTGTGTGTGTCTGTGTGTGTGTGTATGTGTGTCTATGTGTGTGAGCTTGTTCTTCGACAATCGTTCCTCATCCTAATGAAGGGCTTACAGGCTTCAATATCTCAGAGAATGATGCCACTGGAGGTCTACTTTTTTAAGACCATCGAGAGTTATATGTTGGCGAGAACCGATATTAAGCTTTACTAATCCTTTTTCAAGACCTGCAACAGTCGAGCAAGTAGAGTGGTTGTGCACATGAACAAGTACTTATGATAATAAGTATCACCTTATAGAGGATGGCAGCGGGAGACCAGCTGCTTCTTCAGCAACACAGAATCAACAGCAAGTAGTTGCTATATCATCTCATATTCACAGGTGCCGCGAAAAAGACGCAAAATTAGTATGTTGAGATCTATGTCAAAAAACCCCACCCGAGAGGTATTTCTTCATATTGTCTTGATGTAAGGTTTAAACAAGTAATGCTAAAACAGTAGGGGCCGAACAGAATAACTCAAACACGACAAGTTATTAGGTTCACGCTATAAAGATGAATAAAAGGTTTGAGGTTTCGGTACATTTCACACACAAAAAAGGGAGGGACAACTATATATATATATATATATATATATATATATATAATATATATATATAATATATATATATTTAAATATATATATTATAGTTGCAGTTCCGTTATCCACGGAAAGTGACGTGTAAAAGTGGTAGAAATATACCCTGTCCGTGGTATGTATATTCTATTAGGAGTTCATATCTTGTCATCGCAAATAGGAAGTGTGGAGACGTAGATCCCATGTGCTGGTTCACTCAAAGGGGTCTTGTGGTGTGAATAAATATTTGAGAAAGTAATAGTTAGTGTTAAGTTGATAGAGAGGGAAGAAGAGATGTGTATGTTAAAATGAAGAGGGAGGTCAAAGGAAAAGGTGAGAAAAGAAGAAGAAGAAAAGAAAGAGGAAGAGAAAATGAAAACAAGACGACAATGGAAAAATGCGTAAGTAAAAGAAAGTGAAAAAAGGAGTGGTAGTTGGTGGTCAACTATATTATAAGGGGAGGGGAGAAGAGTAGTGGACTATAAATTAAAACTGACCCCAAGAAACAGTGACAAGCTAGATCTCTAACAAGTATTTTTATTCCTGATGCCTTAGTAACCTCTAAGCTGAAGTGAAGACAGCATGATCTTTGTCTGTCTCCTTACCTTCTTGGAGATTTTAGGTAAAATTATACTAATGTGTCCATCTGTTTTAATTTAATTCTATGTATTTATGCGGCTGAGCATTGCGATTAGTGTGCATTTAAGCTGATGTAAGGGTTGCATTGTTCAATTAAATGGAGTCACCTAAAACGATCGTACTGCATTACCTCTATATGACCTGTTGCTTATTTTGATTTTAATCATCTTACTTTAAAACTGTATAGGTAATACCGTACTAAATTCTGGTGTTAACTTAAGTACCTAATTCACCTGAATCTAAATTTTTTCATACATATATACATATATATATATATATATATATATATATATATTATATATATATATATATATAGATAGATAGATAGATAGATAGATAGATAGATAGATAGATAGATAGATAGATAGATAGATAGATAGATAGATATGTTTCTTTATTAGCCACACAGGGCTGCACACAGATAGAACAAATTACAAGGTAGAGCTTTTCTTTTGGGGGTAAAAAAAAAAGGAGAGTGGTGGTTTTCGATCAAAAGGGATCGTAAAAGGAAAGAAAAAGGACAAAAAAAAGGGGAGGGGTTAAAAAAAGGGGGGGGGGAATGAATAATAGGGATCGTTATCACAGAAATGTCAATATGAAGTGTAAAGGGGAGGACAGGTGAGGTTTACCCGTGGAAAGAAAAGCCTACGGAAAAGACCACGGTAACCTCGGTCAATGAAGTCACATGTTATATTTCTTTTTTTTTTTTGCAAATAAGCAACTCTCTGTATTAATTTTTTATGGTTCATAGAATCATAGTCAAGGTGGCTTCGTCATTCATACGTGCCATCCTTGCTACATTCACCCATCTTTTTTTAAAACATTCACTAGACAAAACTTGCCTCTCTACTCTTACTTTCCTCTTCAAGTGATACTTGAAGAAGTTGATGAGAGATTGACCAGAGAGGAAAGTGTTTGTCTCTAATCCTTTCAGGCGCGTCCACCAGATACATTCTTTCGCCATAGCCACAAGTATGAAAAAAATAGCTCTTCCTTCCCGTTTGAAGGAAGGAGGCGTGACGATATTAACGATAGACTCGGCTGATAAACCGACACGTCCCACACGTGACAGCAGTCGTTCGACATAAGCCCACAGGTCGGAAATTGCTGGACACTGCACGATTGCGTGCAGAGCGGTTTCGTCGCTCTGACCGCATCTCGGGCAGGTCGACCCCGTGTTTCTCGAGCCATGCCTATAGAGCTTATCCCGAACGGGTAGCGCTTCTCGGTAGCACCGCCAGGCCAGGGATCTCTGGAAGTTGTCCATAGGTCCCGGGCCGAAAGTCGTTTGAAACAGGCGGGTCAGGTATTCCTCGTCGACGCCCAGGTTTGCCCCGAGCTCGTCGTCGTACCTCCCCTCCACTAATCCCCTATAGAATGCTTTGGTTGTGTTGAAGTCACTCAAGGTCGACCCGGGACGGCAGAGTTGCTTGAGAGCAACGCGACATTCGCGGTGCCAATCGCCCTTCCTCGGCCTCTTTTTGATCCACGACTGTAGTTCGGTCATGGAGACGAGTTGCGGGAATGCGTGCCTCACAAACGGCGACCACACCTGTTCACCGTCGTCTACATAGAGCCGGAGATGTCGCAGTCTCAGCGCGTGTCTGCGCATCATCAACCACGGCATGCCCAGCCCTCCTTTTAACGGGTGTTGACAGCAAATGGATCGCCTGACCATCGGGACGCATCCTTTCCACAAGAAGCGGAAGAGGATGCGTTCTAGTTTGGTGATGGTAGGGTCGGGACAAGGTACGACGGTCAGGCGGTAGTAGATGATGGACGCGATGTACGCGTTCACCACCTCCGCCCGACCTTTTAGGGACAGTTTCCTCTCGGCCCATTGCTGGGCGAGAGTGAGCACCCTACTCGTTATCTCGTTCCAGTTCTTCTCCATTTGGAGATCCGGACCGAACCAGACCCCGAGCAACTCAACCGGGCCGTCTGTCCAGCGTCCCACGACGGAGGTACTGGTGGACGACATGGGCTTGCTTCTCCAGGTGCCGAGCCGCAAGCCCACTGACTTTTCCCGGTTGATTTTTGCTCCTGTCACCGCTTCGTAGTCTTTCAGTGTCTCGCCGACCCGCTCGATGTGCTCGTGGCTTGACACTATGACGGTGACGTCGTCCGCGTATGCAGACACGCTCGTCCCGCATCCCAATTCTCGCGGGATGCCCCTTAGAGTCGCCAGCTTCCGCAGTAGTGGCTCAAGAGTCAATACGTATAGAAGCGCCGAGAGGGGGCATCCCTGACGGACCGAACGTGCAATGTCGAAAGGTCTCGATAGATGTCCATTTACGCGAATTACCGAACGGATGCCTCTGTACAAGGCAGCTATCCATCCGCGGAAGACGGGACCGAAACCAGCCGCTCTCAGGACTGCCTCCAAGTATCGATGGTCTACCCTATCAAAGGCTTTCGATTGATCCAAGTTGATCAGGGCCCCACCCATACCAGGTTCGTTAACTACCCTGTCTATGATGTAGCGCATCAGATGGAGGTTGTCATGGATGCTCCGGCCCGGCACGGCGCACGTTTGTGCGTTGTCGACCAGTTTCTCGATGACAAGCGCCAACCTCTTGGCTAACACCTTTGTCAAAATTTTCAGGTCTGCATTGAGCAGCGTGATTGGTCTAAAGTTATCTATAATGTTTCCCTTGTTTGGATCTTTCTTTAGCAGAGTTACAGCTCCTCGACTCACAAAACCGGGTATGCTCCCGTTTTGCTGCCAGTTGCAGTATACCGCTGCCAAGACGTCTCCAAACAAGTCTGGCATACAATTGTAAAACTCGTAGAGTAGACCATCCAAACCCGGTGATTTGTCCCTCGAGCATTCTGCTATAGATAGATAGATAGATAGATAGATAGATAGATAGATAGATAGATAGATAGATAGATAGATAGATAGATAGATAGATAGATAGACATAGATATAGATATATACATATATATATATATATACGAATATATACATATATACATATATATATAGATATAGATATATATATATACATATATATATATACACATATATATATATATATATATATATATATATATACATATATATATATATATATATATTATATATATATATATATATATATGTGTGTATGTGTGTGTGTGTGTGTGTATATATGTATGTTGTGTATGTACGTATTTATACACACTCCCATATATATCAGTTACATATATGCCTTAAATACTGTGAATCCGATATTAATGCTATTGTGGGAGTGTTCATATTTAAAAGGAAAAATTGTACTAATGCATTTACAAAACCGTGTGAACTATACACCCATATTACGTAGCAATATAGAGATAGATATTTAACCACATATTACAAACAGTAGCATAAAAGCTGTGTTTAAACGTTATTCCTAGATATATCGATGCATTTTTATGCCTCGCCCTCAGAATGCTTTGAACCAGTAGCAGCCATGATGGAAATATGTCAGCAGCAAATCCATTCCTCAGAAACGGTAAATAAAACATGTAGTTAATATAAACACTGATACAGATGTGTCTTTGTATGTGCGAAAATGAGGAATTGCATTTGTGTGATTAATCGGAAACATATTTGACTTGAGTGCTGTGCAAGCTTGCTAACATATAAATTAATATGTAAAAACTTTAAACCATATATTTCCATAAATGTACATGCGTGTATGTGTGTGTATGTTTGTATGTCTAGTTTAGTGGGAGTGGTTATATTGTGCTGCGCTTGAAAATGTCTTGTCATGTATTCAGCAACATAAACTTCTGAAAAAATAATTTTATTGTAACATTTTTTTCGGTCACAAATGTGATATTCATAGCAATATGGAGATAATATATTGAAAAATTATTCAGTGGAATGTGGTTCTTGGAAATGTTTACATAGAGTATAATCTTTTAGCTTTTAATCACATTAACACTCGTTTTTTTTTTAATACCCTGATATATATTTCGAAAGTTTTATGAATGTTTTCTCACAACAGCAAGAACCAGTATTTCTACTAAAAATATAAAATCAAGGACTTTCTTTTAGTTCATATTTTTTGTGAAAATACAGTTTTAATTCCTTTCTCAGCGAACAAGAAATTTTATTTATTAATTTGCTCATATGTAGTATTTAACATGTTGGAAACATGTAGTGAAAATGGTGTGTAAGGCTAGACATTTACTGAAGCAGATGCGGTTGGTTTTGTTTTAGGTATAAACCCCATTGTATTTGTACTGATTGTAGAAAAGAATTATTAGGAAATTTTAGCTTAAGTGGTACACGTAACAAAACATGTAACAAAGCTAAAGCTATCAAATGCGTTAAGGAAATTGTAATATATACATATAATTTTATATAGAGATAGATAAATAAATAGATACATACATGCATACACGCATACATATATGCATACATACATAGACAATATATACCGGCAATTATAGATGTGTGTGTGTGTGTCTGTGTGTATACACATATATACATGTGTTGTTGTGTGGTAAGCTTGCTTACACACCAGGTGGTTCCAGATCCAATCCCTCTCCGTCGTATCCTGGGCAGTTATGTTCTACTATATCCTCCGGCCGACCAGTCTGAGTAGATGGAAAGTGAAAGAAGCCCCTCATATTTGTGTGTATGTGTATGTGCGCATGTGGAGGAGTGTGTGTTTGTGTGTGCGTGCGTTTGTATGTGTGAGTATGTGTGTTTGTCTTTGTGTGAGTGTGTGTGAGTGTGTGCAAGTGTATGTGCTTATGTGTGCGTTTTTGTGTGTATGCATGAGTGTTCGTGTACGTAGGCTTGAATTGCTGCTATCCTTTATCGTCAGATTGACAATATTTCAGCCTCTGAATTTAAGACGTATATAAAGAACACATAGAGAATTTCTAGAGAAACGGAAAATGCAAATAATCAACGAATCCAAAAGCAAACCTAACAATAGAGTGAAATAACAAGCGTAACTCACAATCCAATATAAAGAAACGCATCTAATTATAACAATTCTTGCCTGACGATCGTAGGGGCGTGAAATTCTTGTATAAGGTACTTAGGTCAAATAATAAAGTATAGATACGTGTGTGTGTGTGAGTACGCGCCTATTTATGTGTGTGTGTGTATGTATGTATATATATATATATACGTACATATACATAAGTAGTATTATACATCAGTACAGTTAGATATACTATTGCTATTGCCGAATTTAGAACTCAAGATAGGGTACAACCAGTCTACTTCCAGGAAAACGGTTTACTTACCACTATACTTAGTAGTATTACCGGCTATGACATATATGAACATGGTTGCATTAAATTACTGATATAGACGCAGTGTGTATTCTTCATATGAAAGTATAATTTTGCGTTCGCAAATTAAATTAAATTTACTGAGATACGCAAGAAATAATTTCTCTATCAAGCGTATATGGTCTCGCCTTAGGCTATAAATAAAATATCGACAAGGCAATTTCACTTCAAGTATTCTTAGAGTTTTTGAACTGACTGCTGAACATGCGTCGGATTTATATTTCTGCAGTGGCAGTAAAATATAGTATAAGTGATTGCTGAAGAAAATATAAGAATGTTGAAATAGTTCAAGCGGTATCGTGTAGTTGGTTGCACTGTGCTACATACCCAGTAAATTTGCCAAGTGGTGGGTAAAATCTTTGGGCATACTCCATAAGAAACTTCAATTCGGTTATATTTATTCGGGTGGCATAAGTGTAGCCCAGCGGATCTAATATACCTTTTTAATAGTTTCACAATGACAATCCTAAAGCTATTTTCAACATGTTGTCTTATAATATTTTACTCGTACTTTTTTTTGCGTATAATTTCAAAATTTGACTTTCCTGGTTGGTTTTTGCTGCTGCCTTACCATTTTTTGTTCGAGTTGTAAATGTTTTCCTTCCTTATAGAATATAAAACGACTTCGTTTTGACTAGAGTGGATAGATTGTTTACGATTATACCTCGATCATATTGATTTAATAGAGCGGCTGCATTGATCTGCTATTAGGTGGTTCATGTGTAAATACATTGGGGAAGAAAGCTTTTGTAAATATGAGCAAGATTAAAGGTTACATGTTTAAAGATATACAAAAAACTAGTGTTTATTATGAAAAAAGAAGTTAGACTATCAACACTTAGCTGATATATATCAGCCATAACAGATGTCTAGGAAGAGAAATAGTTGGGGTCATTCTGCTTTCGTTATTTTAAGCTATACAGATTTAATGTTCTGACTTCTTGAAATATATACATCCCAGACAATTCCGTATTATTTACATTAGGATATATCCATGATGCAAATATATCACAGCATCGCATCAAAAGTTTTTTTTTAGATGCTATAAATAAAGGGATATTCATGTTATTTTCATACAGGTCAAAATGGAAGGGTTCCTTTTGCTTTGTTCATGTATAAACTAAAGTAATAATGTATAGAGAATATTACAAGGCGTGAGAAATGTCAGGCCCCATCACAGGAGAAATGTTTTATCGAATTCATTCCTATCTTTACAACAAGATTTTGCTTGTAATACCTCGAACATTTATTTATAGTATAACTTGCGTGGTTGTGAAAGAACCGATATAATTTCCCGATTCAGGGAATCTATGACTTAATTCTGATGGAACTAATAAATTTCAATAACATTATGCTATTCACAGAATGTTATCTTCTTGGAATAGGAACCCATTTATTCCCTTTTCTATCCCTTATGTTTGAAAACACGCGCTCTTCTCTCTCTCTCTCTCTCTTTCTTTCTCACTCTACCTCTTTTTCTCCCTCTCCCTCACTTTCTCTTGCACGATTGCTCTCTTGGTCTCTCACACTTGGTCTCTCTTCCTTTTGCTCTCTCTATCCCTCTCTCTCTCTCCCTATCTCTTCCACTTTCTCTTACCATCTCCCATTTGCATAACTATCCATCAATGCAGGGTGGTGTTATGGCAGAATCGTTAGCGCATCTGGTAAATAATTGTATTTCTTCCAGCTCATTACGTTCCGAAGTCAATTTGATTTCTTTTCAGTCGCAATAAAATAAAGTCTGAGAAACTGTAGTGTAGAAATATCGCCTAATCCACTTGTGGCACGATTGCTGGCCTTGTGTTTAAATTACAAACAATTATTCTCCCTCTCTTATTTTCCCTTTCATTTTAATGCCACTCATTATTAGTGCTATCCCTCACTCTCTCCCTTATCACTCAGTTTTGACATCCAACACTGACTCTATCTCTTCCTCTCCCCCACTCTTTCACTTTCATCACTCTCTCTTTCTTCCATTAATTTCTCACATCATGCTGACGACTGTCTTCTAGCAATCTTGTTATTTCCCTTCTTTCTTCCTAACCACCATTTCAATAGTGCGGGAGGAAAAGAATAACTAACTATGTGAGTGTGCGTATGCATACATACGTGTGTATTTTCTATGTATGTCGCTTCGTGGCTTAGTGGTTAAGGCATTCGGTTCAGGATCATAAGATCGTAAGTTCAATTTACGGCGCCGTATTGTGTTCTCGAGCAAGACAGTTTATTTCACGTTCCTCCAGTCCAATCAGCTAGCAAAAATGAGTAGTACCTGAATTTTAAAGGGCCAGTCTTGTCACACTGTGTTTCACACTGAATCTCTCTGAGAACTACGTTAAGGTTATACGTGTCTGTAGAGTGCTCAGTCACTTGCACGTTAATTTCAGGAGCAACTTGTTCCGTTGATCGTATCAGCTAGAACCCCCGTCGTCGTAATCCACGGAGTCCTCCTCGTGGCCTTAAGGCACTCTTCCATAGCCAGCCCTAAACTTAACTCGTCCTGTCGAAAAGACGCTTGTCCTGACGTCCTGGTTTTGTTATTATTGTCTTTACGTATTTTGTATTCTAATTCGTGCTATCATTATTGTTTTTACGTATTTTTGTATTTTTATTCGTGTAATATCGTCCGTTTTCCGTCCCTGTGTTGTATACTTTCGAGACTTTCATCCAAGGAATCTAATGCGCTTGGCTTAGATTTAGGTGGAATGGGTCTCAATGATTTAGGTGGAATGGGTCTCAATGGTGCTGAAATCAATCCCCCTCGAAAAATGCTAGGGCAGGTAAGTCCATTTTTCCTGTTTTCATTTCTTGAAATGGTTACACTTTGTATAGGTTGTGTGAATGTGCATGGCCTGAGTTCAAAGTGGAAGCAAGCTTCTTTTCTCAACCACCTCGGGTCACATAGAATTGATATTATGGTTGCTACAGATATCAAGTTGGACAAGCTGCAGGCCTTCTCGACTCTTTTGAATAGCTACGAGAAGGCCATGTCTCCTAGTCGGACAGGAGAGAAGGGGCGATGTAGTCTTGCTCCGAAAAAGCTTGGCCCTGCAGGCATGTACAATTTTTGTGGACGCAGAAGGCGAGTCAGTCGTTCTGGATCTAATGTTCAGAGGTAAGGCATTCCGTTTCATTAGTATTTACGCGTCTGGTACAACAGGCAAAGGAAATGATTTCTATCAACGCATAGAGAACTTTCTTGGGACGTCAAGGACACTAGTTATGCTAGGAGACTTTAACGGTATTCTGGTAGCGTTGGCTCGATTCATAGGAACTGTAACTCACGCCTCGTCGATCTGCTAAAGCGATTCAGACTGGCAGACCGATACAGACTTGATAATCCGAGCGTTCCAACTGGACTTGGAGTAATAACGACGGATCAATCAGGTCGTATATAGACAGGATAATAGTTAATTCTGGAGATAAGTCTAGTTTTAGTTGTCCAAAGATCACCTATGTACCCTACACGGATCGCAAATTAGTGACGTGCATATAGATAAGTCCCATAGACAGGTGTCTGGCTATTGGAAGTTGAACAAGTCCCTATTGGTTTGCGAAACTTACCGTATCCCCAGATTAATGTGTTAGTAATGAGGGCACTCACTGGCACTGCGTTAAATAAACGGTGGTGGTGTGCCATCAAAAGAGCTATTCGACTTGAGACTATTAGATTTAGCAAACATTTAAGTCTAAAACAGTTAAGACTAGAGTACACAGGCATCTAGTTAAGTCATTAGAAGAGGCGCTGAGATTGGGCTCTGCACCCCAAGTTTTGTCGGCAAGATCGGCCTTGGACCGACACCTCAATGCTAAATACAAAGGATGCAGGGTTCGGGATAAAGAAGGTGCAATGTGTCCCGAGAGTATCAACATTGCCGGGTGGGCTCTCTCGGTCGAAAACCAACGTGGCATAGATGCTACGATTATTCAGAGGTAAACTAACATGCACGGGATCTCCAAGGACAGGAAGAGATTTGTAAAGCCTTTCACGAGCACTTCGCTTTGGGATTTTCTGGCCGGTGACTTGCGTCTCTCGACACGTAACGCTGAGCACTATGAATGGCCGATTACAGATGCAGAGGCTATAGAGGTGACAAGTCGCCGGGATTGGATGGTCTACCGTACGAATTTTATAAAAATATGACAGACTTGTTCGGGCACATACTGGCCGGTTTATAGGCGAATTGGCAGCAGAATGGGAGAATTCCAGAAACTGTGAGCCGGGGAGTAGTGACACTTATCAGGAAGGAAACGAACAAGGAGGATAACATTAATAATTTCAGGCACATAACTCTGCTAAACACAGAGTTAAAGATTTTGGCCAAGGTGTTAGCCAAGTGAGGCTTGTCGTGTGTGACCTGGTAGGAGAGGCGCAGATATGTGCAATCCTAGAAAGGACGATACATGACAAACTTCACCTCATTCACCATACCATAGAGCAGGTGGGTAAAGTTCCTGGCAAAGGTGGGGCACTGCTTAATTTAGACCAGTCAAAGGTATTTGATAGGGTCGGCCATCAGTATCTAGCGGCGGTCCTCCTGGCGGTGGGACTGGGCCCGACTTTCCCTGGATGGATCAATGCTATATATAGCGACATCGAATCAGTTGCACGAGTGAACTATTTCTTCTACAAGAAGATCGTTGGCGATCGAGTGTGCAGTTCGCCAAGGTTGCCCCCATCCCCGCTTTCGAGCCACTGCTGCGGAGGTTGTGGACTATGGGGGGAGACCCGCGTGATCTATGTTACAGTAGAGAAGCGACACCATATGCAGATGATGTCATCATCATCGTGTCTGATGAAGGGCAGCTACCTCGTGTAGAAGACGCCATCAAAGGAGGTGAAGCGGTGGCAGGGGCAAAAGTTAACCAGGATAAATCAGTCGGTTTGTAACTCGGTACCTGGAGGGGCAAGTTGATGCCTCCCAACAGCGTCGTCAGACGATGGACGGAAGGACTGGTTAAACTGCTGGGAGTCTGGTTTGGACGTGGTCTGGAAGGACACTATCCTTGCTAGAGAGGGTCGGGTTTTTACAGGTGTTCTGCAATTAACTTGACTACGGGATGTAGAGGCATGAATCAATCGAAGACCTAGAACGGGTGAACGGCAGAACGAGCGCAGACAAGCACTGACTCTGCTTTCACGGGTGAGTAGTAACGGCAGCGAGACTACCATTGCAGATTTATACAGAGGGTTGGTAGAGCATGAATTCGACGACATCCTGGGGGGGGGGGCTCTGGGCTTCGATGTGGACCAGCTAGCCAACCTGTTCAGCAGGACATTTGGGCCGAGGTATCTGGATAACTTCCAGAAGTCCCTGTCTTGTCTGTGCTACCGATCCGCCTTCCTGGTACGAGAGAGGTTGTCAAGACACGGGTTTGACACATCTCCCACATGCCCGAGGGTCGGGCGCGTCTGTGAAACTGTCGCGCATACCCTTGTACATTATGAGGGATTGAGGAAACTGATAGCCTACGTCGAACAACTGATGTCGGAGGTGGAAAGAGTACGGCTATCGAATGAGTCCACCATTAAGATCGTAACGCCTTCCTCCTTTATTAAGGAAAGGAAGGCGTCCTTTTTCTGTGTAGCAGTCATACTGAAAGACACAGTATGGATGACACGTGGAAGGGGAATTAAGACGAGCCACTTCATTTTTGGACGCGAATCGGTGAATTTTTTCAACTACCACCTGACAAGGAAGATTCGTCGGGAGGAAAAGTGCTCATCTCAAAGAGTATTCGAGAAAAGATAGATAACTGTTGTAAAAATGTTGAGGTTGAATGGGGCTGTGCTAGTGCAGCCGGTCATGACGAAAACAAAAGGAAAATGAAAAACAAAAATACGGTGATTAAAATGAAATTAAAGATAAAAAGAGAAAGCTGGCGGGTTAAATAAAAACCTGAAGACTTATAAATTATTATAATCACCTTAACTATTTTTAAAAATTTCATTCGTTTTTCACTTTTTTCGATTTCATAACGTCGATTTCATCAAACCGATTTTAATCAAATTTTATCCTGTTTGTAACCCCAGCCTTGTGTTGTGAATGTCCTTGTTCTGTCCTTCTACGTATGCCTCTATAGGCAACGAAAGAAATACGTTCGGCGAAGGTACGCCGTCTGAACCTGCGATACATCAATATATATATTTTTTTTTTTTTTTGACCCCCTTCGGTCATGAATGACCATGGGATTGCATCTAGAAAGTTACCCTCCTAGACACAAGTCCGGGCAAGGTTGTTTTATGGAAGACCAGCAGTCGCCCATGCATACCAGCCACCCCTCTCCACGCCACCAGTGTTATCCAAGGGAAAGGCAAAGGTCGATACAGCTTGGCACCAGTGACGTCGCAACTCATTTCTACAGCTGAGTGAACTGGAGCAACGTAAAATAAAGTGCCTTGCTCAAGAACACAACACGCAGCCCAGTCCGGGATTCGAGCTCACAACCTCACGATCGTAAGCTCGACGCTCTAACCACTGAGCCAGAGAGAGAGAGAGAGAGAGAGATTATAGTAGATTCCATTTTAATGGGCAAATCATGATCCTTCATGAAGAACATCATCACTGGTGATGAGATATGGACATATGGTCTCTACTCGATGTGTCTAGTCATCTTGCATGAAAACGAAAATCTGACGAGCGCGCGCTACATGTCTCTATTTTTGGCATAACATGCGGAAAGCGACGCCGCTTGCCAGCGCAAAAATTTTCAAGCATCTGTTGGAGGGCGGTGTCATCTCCTACCCAAGGTTTTGTATCATCGCGGTTTTTTGTTTGGGTTTTTTTATGCGATGAAATGTAAAGTCTGATGCTTTTTGAACTAACTCAAAATATGAATATTGATTTACAGAATGAAAATGTTTGAAGTTTAAAATATATATTAAATTACACCAATGACATCGTCTTTTATTATCATTATTATTATAAATTTATTTCTCTGGTGACCCATCTATAATTGCCGACCTTTGGCGCTGTATGGATCCTTAATTCTAAGAAGTAAAAGTTTAGATTTTACTTATTACGTCTTCACGTAAAGTATTCATCAATAAATGACATATTTTTATTAATTGTCTCTGCTTCATCTGACGTTAATTTGTCAAAACATTATTTCTTATCGGCGATTAATTCACATTATCATTTCTATTAGTAATATATGCTATAAGTACTTTCCAGTGAAATAGACGCAATAACAACTATTATCAAGAAATGTCAAAATAAATATAAAAAATAATCAGCAAATAACTAACGAAATAACTTGGGCGAAAATAACGTCTTAAAATGTCCAAACTTTTAATTCTTTATATATTTTTCGATCGATTATGTACTTTGTGGATTTAGAAACTTGAGTTGTGCAAAAATTATTGTGTCGAATACTTATCTAAAATTGAGGATTTTGTTTTATTTATTTTGTTAGTTATTGTTTGTGAATCTGAAAGTATTTATCTATGTTATTTTCGTAAATTGATTATGCTTTTCAAGAAGACAGTGTTATGATTCGTTCACAGAGATATACGACGTCTAGAATTAATAACTGTCAGTTAAAGAGAACTACATGATGTAATACGAATATAAATAAAGGTGAAAGAGAGATATAACTTTTGAATTATGATAGTAGTAGCACGGTTTAACTTTATAATCCTTCAGTTAACCTAACTGCAACAGACAGTTCTTATTGCTATAGAATGTTTCTACCGAAACTTGTTGAAGGATGTAATATTTATATTGGTCCAGACCACAAATAGAGCAAAACATAAAAATAGTGAAGCAACTGATAAATTAATGACAATGAATATTGCACTGAAGATTCAATGAAACAGAAAAAAGTTATTTATTATAATATCGATAAATTTATACTCATAACTCTGTCGATATGATATATTGAAAAAAATGTATTATGAAGATATTTCTCTGAATATAAATACCAATGATGTATTCTGTTATATCTGACGTTTAAAATGCATCCAGACATTTTCCATTGCTATAAACATCTTAAATCGACATTTCTTCGTTGCTTTCAATTTGTTTTATTTACCCCAAACATATCAAAAGAAATAAACAATATTTTTTTTATGAATTCCTAATGTAGCTTTAAATCTCGCTAATTGACTGCAACTGAGACACGTAACTGATAATAGGAGGAAATTAGTTTTCATCAACATATACAAATTAGAAATCGATTTGGAATACTTTAATCACACTTTGTATAATAACATAAAATGAACCAATTTAAATAAACTATTTCTAATTACTAGTTTCGTTAAATGTTTTAAAACAAATCATATATATATATTCATTTCTCAGTTGCACATATTAACACTGACCACTTCCCAGCCCCACACCATCATCCACAGACCTACACATGCACACACACGTCAAGGTCACCAGCCCTCTTCTACACACACATGCATGGTCTCTTATGCACACGCACGTGCACCTTCGTTTTGGGATCAGAACTACTTTATTATCTCCTCTTCTTACTAGCTCTCCTGTGTGACCCTCTGTCCGGCATTCGCCATGATAGATCGCTAGCCACTACACATTCTTTATTTTCTCTCACTGTTTCTTTCTGTGTTCCTTTCTGTGGAAGAGTATAGGCTCGAAACGTTAAGAATTTTTCACTTCCCGATCGTTAAACTAATACATCTGTTTGTTGTTTGCACCACCTGTCTTCGTCTTTTGTTTTTATTGTTAATTCTCCCTATATACGAGGGGCGTTCAATAAGTAATGCCCCTGACCCACTTCCCATAGCAGTAGAGCAACGAAACTTGGCACAGTTATTAGTCTTTTTCTACATAGGAACCACCCATAGTTACGCATTTCTCCCATCGTTTGATGCGGCTCTGAAGACCGTTTTTGTAGAAGAACCCAGCTTGGTCCTCCAACCTCAACGTGACTTCAGAAATCAAGGCTGCATCATCTGGGAAACGCTTTCCTTTCAAAAACAGCTTCATGATTGGGAAGAGGTGAAAATCAGAGGGTGCAAGGTCAGGAAAGTAGGGGGAATGGGGAGGAGTTCATAGCCATACGCCTGTGCTTCTGATCTGGTGACAAGCGAGTTGTGGACCGGAGCGTTGTCCTGCAGGAGGAGGATGCCTTTGCTGATCTTGCCCCGCCTCTTGATTTTGATGACCTCTCTTAATTTCCTCAAAAGTGAAGCATAATAGGCTCCTGCAATTGTGGTACTCTTTGCCAGGAAATCTGTCATCACTACTCCGTCCTGGTCCCAGAAGACTGTGAGCATGACCTTGCCAGCGGAGGGCTGCACCCTTGCCTTCTTTGGAGGGGGTGAGTCACGGTGCTTCCACTGCATTGACTGGGCTTTGGTCTCTGGATCATCGTGATGGACCCAGGTTTCATCCTGTGTAATCAGTCTTTTGAGAAATTTTGACTCATCTTCTTGGCACATCTCCAAATTCACCCTCGAGCACTCGACGCGTTCTTGCTTCTGGAAAGGCGTGAGCAACCTGGGAATCCATCTGGCAGACACCTTTTGCATATGCAAATGGTCATGAATGATAGTTTCCACAGACCCGGTACTAATCTTGACCTCATGGGCTATTTGGCGAATAATTATGCGTCGATCTTCCAAAATTGCAGCCTCAACTTGACGGACAGATGCCTCATCAATGGCAGAAGGGAACGACCAGATCTGGGAGCTGTTTCCACAGAGTTCCGACCATGTTTGAATTCACAATGCCAGCGTTTTACAAGGTCATATGATGGGGCATCATCACCATAAGTTACTTTCATTTCATCAAAAGTCTCCTGTGGTGTGCGTCCTTTCAAATAGAAAAACCAGATCACTGCTCGACACTCAACAGGCTCCATTTCACACTTGACTCGGTTCAAACACCTGTAAATCAGAAACCACAATTAATTCAGAGCTGTAATTTGCCACTTACTCTATAGAGATATAAATGATTGCACATGCAAAATGTCAGCTAGACCAAACAACTGCAAGTGAGTCAGAGGCATTACTTATTGAACGTCCCTCGTATATATGGATTCTGTCCAGCGAGAAGTTTTATATCTACCTAAAATATTTAGTAGTTTTAAGACTCACTACTTGAAATCGAAAGAAAGAACTATAATTATGGCAAAGATTTCCATACCATCTCCAGCATCACAATGCAAACAATTCACTTAAAGTAGTGAGTGGACACAGTAGTGGAGATATCTAGAGCTCTACCCTTCATATTTGAAATTTAACACAACTACCTAATGAGAGCAAGTTATAACTTACCACGTAAAACGTGACGCCAGTATCTATTTAAATGGTGTGTGTGAACATGTGTAAAGTTTAAATTTGGCAATGTACCAAATGAACCTTCTAAAACTTATTACTTTAAAAATCCATGATCATTACTTTCAGCTCCTTTTGAATCCCAAGGAAAGCTGTTTTGAAGCAAGATCAACCTCATCCTAGAACAAATTATTCATATAAAAAGGTATATGTTCTTAGATTCCGACACGTTGGATGATAGATTTTCTCTCACCCTTGTATAGGACATTTAATCTATAACCATTAACTTTTCCAGCGGAGGGAGTTGACCTCGGTACAGGAATTTACCGCAGTACATGGTCGATTCAGCAGCGGAACTACCGGCGATTAGAGAGAGACTACATAGACCTACATGTAAGGCCTAGTTACAGCTTTCTGTTTTGGATGTTTGCGAGTTAATTGACATTCATGACACGGTGTAGATCATAGAGAGCGCTGATTCCCGCCTGTATATCCGCTAAGCTATCCACATTATATTACGAACGGTTTTAGTGATACTACATCTAAAATTACTTTGTCACAACCTCATCTTTCTTAACAATAAATATGTGGATATAAAGTAGTAAAGAAACATACATTCAATCAATAGAAATACATCGTGGAAGAAGAGACATATATAACATAACATACTCTATCGCAAAAGACAAAAGAGCTACGTTGAAAATACTTTTGATTCCTTTAAGTAGCCCAGTAAGTTATATAGAACATTATGAATATATATATATATATATATCATGCTACCATTTTTTTCTATAATTGATAAATGAATATTCTTAGTAAGTGCTGTAAACTATTTCATAAAAATAATTTAATAAATCATGTCATAAGGTCAAAATATCTGCAGTCTTATTTCCTATAATTCATTTGCTTTTCGACTATATGTATGTATTTATGCATGCATGTATGTAAGATATATATATACATTTGTATATGCACATACATATGAAGATTTAAATGCATATCTATATGTAAGGAATTAATATGTATGTATGTATGTATATATATATGCGTATATATATATATATATATATATATATATATATTATATATTATATATTATATATATAGTATATATGTGTGCAAAAGATTCTGTGTACTTTACCACTCGTTATTATAATTTATAATCGTTTCTTTTTGTATTTTCCCTCCCAGTATTTACTTCTTTGTCAACCAATGTCTTTTTTATTTGTTGTATTATGAGAAATATTAAAATTTGTAATCCACAAAAAGAAGAAAACAAGTTGGTGAAACACAAAAATATATTAAATTTAGTCGTTACAGTAATTTCTCGTTTACGTGTCACCATTTTGGAATGTTTTTCGACCTCTCCAAAGAAATCAATTTTACTTTTATTAACACCAAACATTTTACACATTTGCAAATATATTATTTTAATATGTTCTTGCAAGCTTTCTTATTTTCTCATCTATATTTCTATTTTATTATATACTGTTAATCGAATTACATTTCTATTGTTATGATTACTTTTTTCACTTTTCTTTTATTGAATTAAATTTCTTACTGAAATATTATCTATTTAGTATTTGTTTGGTAATCATTATAATTTTATTGTCGTATTCTAAATCCTCTTTCTGTAATATTTTATAAAGATTTCCATAAACACATTTACTGGGACTATGATTTTCAGAAGGATCGCATAATCGAACACCTTCGGCCGGATATTGTCATATTTAGTAAGAGAGACAAATACTGTCAAACCAAAGCTGTCAATATAATACTGTCATACCAATACTGATGAAGCCATACCAAAGGACATGAATGTTGTGAGTAAAGAGTTCCAAAAATCACCCAGAACTTTGAATTGAAAGTGGAAATGGCAAGACTGTATAGAATGCGAGAGGGTAATGTAAAAGTAATATCACTGGTGATCGGAATGTTGGCCCCAATCACATTGAAACTTCAAGACTTCTTAAGGGAACTGGAAATTCCAATCATAACTAACCGTCTGGTAGAGTTACACCACACACATGCATCTCAACCATATGAGCATGACATGGTAATCTGATATAAAGTGAGCAAGAACTTGCAGGCAGGGCTCAGTTGGAATTTTTTCAGGTCGAGTCACCTGACCTGCTCAAGACGTTTAAGAATGATGACGGAAACACTCATATTTGCAGCGGCGAATTATTCAAACGACCCCTGTACTAAATTCCTGTCGATACATGGCTATGAGCTCCCCCACTATTTCAGCTTATGATGAGAGATGCACATATCATCAGCAACTAAGGAATATACTCAACTTGTTATGGTCAAGCAAGTGACGAACAAATCTTAGGTATTGAGCAGAATATTAGCTATCCAAGTTTTGTAGCTTGGTCATTGTCCATTTCAGCAATGAAGCAGAGGATCTCAATATAAACATAACCCAAGTATTTATGGCTTTGTACTCTTTTGTGATATTCTCTCTCGTTACTCCTTTCATTATCTTATAGTCTTGCAACAGTCATAGATATTTGTACCCCACATTATACCACAGCGGCCACTCTTCAAATTAGTACTGCACATTTATGTACTGAGTACTCCCAATGTTTGAATCAGTCTAGACTTCATAGAACATTCATATCCGCTGCAAACTGGGCGCATTGGAGGAAATCTTTCGAACATTTTGTGTATTTTAGGAAGACCATAAAATAGAGATGTTCTTCTGTCAGACCGTAAAATCCCTGATTCGGCCTTAATGAATTTGTTTTCCTCCATTTCCAGAATTATTTTATCAAGTTCCTCTCTGTAATTGTTGTCTGGATCGGATCGGCAGGTAATTCTTCATATGAAGTTTTGTCATTTAAAAATTCTCACACAAGCCGAAATATACTAACTTTTGCCCATAACTACGATAGTACCTCCCTTATCCACCATTTTAATAACAATAGAATCGTTATTATCTTGACGGAGTCCGTAACGTTGGGATTTAGTTAGGTTATTCCAGGACTTCTTTCCACTTATTTTAAAGCTTTCTGTAATGCCTGCCTGACAATTCCTGTAATGGATTGTGAACGTCCATCCCGAACGTTATCTGGATACCAATTGGGACTCTTTTCAAACCAGTTATGCCAGATTCGATCATCATTTTTTTATATTCATTAAGCTGAGGGTTTTCTGACAACTGGTTACCAGTTTTTTCCAAAAAAATATTCCTTGGGCTAGTTCATTCTTGTCAAAATTCATAGTGCTTGGGCAGAAACTCAGTCCAAGCTCCAAGACTGAGACACGGTCGAGCGAAAGTTTTATTTTAGATAAATCTATGACCGAATAATTCTCTAGTGCGATGGACTTTCTCGGGCAAGTGGTATTAAGAGTAATACTCTTATTAGATTCCTGACTACATTTTGGGCTTTGCTCGAAATCTTCACTTCAAACACGGAACCTATTGGGTGATAACATTTATTCTGAATGTTCATGTCAGAAGTTATAATTTTTACTCATCTTCCTGAGGGTAATATATTTCTGGGTGTGTGATAGAAAGTGAGTGACTTCTGTGGTTTTTGTAATTTTAAAGAAATTTATTGTTTTCGAGGCAAAATATTAAATGCGCTCGCATTTTTGACTGATCAAATAAAAACTTCTCTGGAACGTTTCCAATGACCAGTTCAAATGTATACGCCAGGGTAAAAAAGTTACAATCATATGCCCCAACTTGGGGATTAGTTATATGAACTTCCCTGCATCAGGGCATTATTATTATTATTATTATTGTTATTATTATTATTATTATTATTATTATTATTATTATTATTATTATTATTATTATTAATATTATTATTATTATTATTATTATTATTATTATTATTATTATTATTATTATTATTATTATTATTATTATTAGCACCAGGGGCAGTAGCGAAATATTTTCATATAATACAAAACAGACATTTAAATTGATAGGGTTTTTCTAAGGATGTGGGCAGTACTTGTCAGCAGAATCTTTTGGATTTCTCTGAGACATGATACTCCTGGGATATTATCTAGATGTTTCTGACATCCTTTTCTTATCATACCTAAGGTACCCGCAATAACAGGAACAGTTCTCGCTTTAAGACGCTACATCTTTTGTATCTCAATTTTTAGGTCCTTATAAGCACGTAATTTGTCAAATTCCTTTACTGATATATTTTGATCAATGGGAATTCTTTCATCTTTCAGTCTACAAGTATTTGTACTCAAGATCGCAAGATCATGATTCTGAATTCCGGAACGAGCAGCGCATTGTGTTCTTAATCATTTCATTTCACATTTCTCAGCGATCACTTCAACATCCTGCGTATGGCACAGTTGTTCTTCTGCACAGGCAAAATCTTTTTAATGGAGGGAGCGAGCTAATGTGATACATTTGATGACTATAAACAAATCATTTGTACAGGTCTTTCATGAAAAAATGGACACTCATCTACGACGAGAGATACCATCATTATTAATATTATCACCGTCATTATCATTATCATTGTTGTTGTTGTCGTTGTCGTTGTTCACTGGAAACGACGTAAACCTTACTTACATTTCACTCTCGAAGATAATGGTTTTAGTTGATGAAATAATTTTTACGCAATTTACTTTTATAAATATACCTTCATAAAGATTCTCGTCTTCCCCTACAGACATAAAAATTAAGATTTGGGTTTTATTTTGGTTCAACTTCAGTTCTTTCTTTTATATCGCCAACATACAAAAATGGCTCTCAATAATTCATGGTGCATTCACTAAAAAATACAACAAGTAAAATAAATGGAATATTTCACTGACAGACAAGAAACTAGAAAAAACACTGCTTTCACTGCGGCAGAACATATTGATAGTAACCGTGCAATAAAAATAAACATGAACATTTTAACATCTTGGCAGCAATAACGACAGTGTATATACGCATAATACGATAACTATAAGCGTAAGAAAAGAATGATCTCCTAGAATATGATCTTTGCAAGAAAAGAAACAAATGAGTTTGATACAGAATATTTTGCTGAAAGAACGAAAGTTTTATTTGAGGTTCTCGGAAGGTAAAATTACCTCTCACCTTACCAAAGACACAAAGGTTTTCCTTGATCGGTTGGAGCAAGATATGTAGAGATTGACATAAGAGGAATTGGTAATTGGTGGTCCTGTCCATGGGCTTGATTAGCGGCGGTGTTGTTGGTGCAGGAGGTGCAGAATAGGAACTGGAACTAAGGCAGTATATCCGGGTTGTTGGCAGTGACAGGCCTGAAATTTGCCAGGAGGGCATAACCTGTGGTGACAGCAAAAAATTAACTCATATTTCATTTTGACGGATGCTGCGGGTTGTTGGAAGATATAATGTTCTTCGTAGATGCAGAGCTGGCAATTGGGGGCACCGAGTAAATATGATGGCGTTCTGTTGACCATAGTCCACTTGATGCTGGCTGCTTTGTCTCGGAAGTCACGGAGTCTCTACAGAAAACGGGACAGAGAAGTAGAGTTCTCTCTGTCTCTGGATCTGAACGAGTGCATATACTTGAAGTTATTAGCTGTCATATCCGTATAGTGCCTAGTAATGTCATAGCATGGTGTAAGAGTGGCTCTGTATACTACGGCCTTTGAGAAGCAGGGTCCTTCTAGAGGGTACATGGTGTGGTTTCAGAAGTTACAGGTTGTGTTAGGAGTGTTTCGGGTGCAATTTTATATTTGTTGATACGTGCGATGTTAGAACGATGTTGTGTATGGAGGAGTAGCTCACCATGTCATTATGGGGGTTGAAGAATTTGTAATACTGGTGCCTCTGTGGAAGTGTTTTGTAATTAACGACCGGAAGCCGCTAGCAGACGTTGCTGGAAAGTTCTAGGTTGAAAGGGGGATTATACTATACAAGTTCCCTTTTACTATTCCTTTTGGGGTGCAGAGAGGGTGTTTGTCCACATACTTGGCTTCTCAATAAACCCGCTCCTATCCAAAACATCCTTGTAGTGGGGGACGGCCCTGTTAAAGATCTGTCTATTGGCCAAGAGATTAGATAGTCGTTTACTAATACCTGAAATCAGATTGTTTGAGCTCTTGTGAATGTATACTGTTTCCTCGTTAGGTTTCCTGCACATGTAATACTTGCCCGTATTCATGTCTAACTTTACATCAAAGACCTTGGCCGTAGTCAAGTTTGTGGCAACAATAATGGACAGGCCAAACACGTTATATTATTTTTATCAAGTCCGTTCTGAACATGTCCATGGTATGGCCGTTCATATGGTTTGTGATAGCCAGGCCATCGTCCCTATGGATATGCATGCGCATATACATATGTATATAGAAATGAATATGATTGTCTGTTTGTGTGCGGGCGCACATGTGTATGCATGTGTGTATACGCGTGTGTATGGATGTGCACACATGTGTGTGTGCGCGCGTGCATGTTCAATCATATGTGTGGGAGGCGGGAGCATGGCGCCTATATACGAATGAGCACGTTCGCATCAATACAGACATGCACGCAAAACCATATGAGCGCCTCTACACATAAACATATACAACTATATACTTCCATCTACCGCCCCTTCCCACTTTCCCTCCAAATATCCGACCGATTTCCTGTCCAAAATGCGGTCGATTTCCTTTTCACCATACGATATTTTCCAACTGTTACCAGTATACTAACATCAAACCACGGCAGCGCGTGTCCTTCATCGCCTAAACGCAACCCACCTTACAATAATAACAATGAGCATCTGTCATTCAAAGTCAAAATGGCTGAAGACTAACATCACGCTTGAAACTCAAAAGTACCAACGAATTCGAATAAATCTGTTTTGATCCTTGTGCGTGTGTTTTTTTGTGTGTGTGTGTGTGTGTGCGTTCTTGTATCTGTGTTTGGCCCCTGATCACCACTTGACAACCGGTGTCGGTATGTTTACGTCCCCGTAATCTAGGGGTTCAGCGAATGTGACCGATAGAATATGAACCGCGCTTACAAAATAAGCCCTGGTGTCGACTTGTTTGAATAAAACCCCTGAACGTGATGCTCCAGCATGGCGGCAGTAAAAGAATAAAAGAATAACATACACAAGACATTTTAAGCTGCAATTCGAAAGTCAGGTGGAATCACATTTACACAACATACAAAGGAATGATTACTATTGCAACTCTAGATAGACGTGAAGAAGTTATATATATTTCAGCGATTCAGAGAACAAGGGTCCACGCTTATCAACTATATGCCAAGATGAATTTAGAATCATCTTTCATAAGTAATACATGAAAGAAACATGGATGATAATTCAATCACACGAGGCAACCTGATCAGTGCAAGTGGGCGATTTAATTTTATATCAATAGCTTTCATTTGTTCTGCCTATTTACTTTTTAAGCTAAAATAACCATGGGTCATTTACGGCTTAATTGATTGTCTGTCAATTCACATTTGATTTCCAACTTGATTGATCGCTTATAAAAACGTGTTACATTGATACAAGTGTATGTATATGTACTGATGTGTTTGTAAGTATATATGTATGCATGCAAGCATATATGTATGTATGTATGTATGTATGTATGTATGTATGTATGTATGTATGTATGTATGTATGTAGGTATGTGTGTATGTATGCTTGCATGTATGTATGTATGTTTGCATGTATGTTTACGTGTCTATTTCTATCATCAACACGAACATAATCACCCACAACAACGGTAACTTATATGAAGAAGATAAGCAAATCCACTTCAAATAGAAAATGCATTTTATGGTATCCTAGTGTATTTTAAAAGCTGAATGAAATGTCTTTCATCTTAGGTCTGTGAAGATTGACTTCAAAATACACAGCCACGACAATACAATTAGCAATAGCAGTATGAATGACCACTACAACACCAACAATATCCACCTTCCATCACTAAACATCTAAGCCAATAAAACCCACATGACCACTCTACATCTACCCACTTTGAATCTGACAGGCTACAACAGCTATATCAGGATGTACACCAAACCAACACATATGTGTGCATGAGTATGTGTGTATTTGTGTGTGTGTGTGTGTGTGTTTGTGTGTGTGTGTGTGTGTGTGTGTGTGTGTGTGTGTGTTTGTTTGCCTTTGTGTGTATGTGAATTTATGTCTAAAGTCAGAAGTACAAGGGTCGAATCCTCTATAAAATCTGGTGAACCTTTGACTTAAATCATTTAGTTGTTTTTCTTGCTCAGTCATTCACATTTTCATTTCAAGAGAATTGTCCGCGCTCACATATCAGATCTTTCCT